>NW_026652281.1:116347326-116516062 GCF_009828535.3 Hylobates moloch | reverse complement strand
TTTTTAAAATAGATATGAGATGTCACTATGTTGGCCAGGTTGGTCTCAAACTCCTGGTCTCAAGTGATCCTTCTGCCTCAGCCTCCCAAAATGCTGGGATTATAGGTGTAAGCCAAGACATTACTTCATTATACATTTTAAAAAATGAGGCTTTAGGCCGGGTGCGGTGGCTCACGCCTGTAATCTCAGCACTTTGGGAGGCCAAGGTGGGTGGATCACGAGGTCAGGAGTTCGAGACCAGCCTGGTCAAAATGGTGAAACCCAGTCTCTACTAAAAATACAAAAATTAGCTGGGCATGGTGGGAGGCGCCTATAATCCCAGCTACTCGGGAAGCTGAGGCAGGAGAATTGCTTGAACCCAGAGGCGGAGGTTGCAGTGAGCTGAGATGGTGCCACTGCACTCCAGCCTGGGTGACAGAGCAAGACTCTGTCTCAAGGGATTAAAAAAAAAAAAAGTGAGGCTTTGGCAGATGCGATGGCTCACACCTGTAATCTCAGTACTTCGGGAGACTGAGGCAGGTAGATTGTGTGAGCTCAGGAGGTCAAGGCTGCAGTGAGCTGTGATCGTGCCACAGCACTCCAGTCTGGGTGACAGAGCAAGACCCTGTCTCAATAAAAACTAAAAAAATAAAATTGAGGCTTTAGTAGAGGTTGTAACTTGGTAAAGATCAAATAAGTAGTAGGTAGTAAAACCAAAATTTAAATGCAAGTCTTGGCCAGGTGCAGTGGCTCACACCTGTAATCCCAGCACTTCGGGAGGCCAAGATGGCTGGATCATTTGAGGTCAGGCGTTCAAGACCAGCCTGGCCAACATGGTAAAATCCTGTCTCTACTAAAAAATACAAAAATTAGCCGGGCATGGTGGCACATGCTTGTAATCCCAGCTACTCAGGAGGCTGAGGCAGGAGAATGGCGTGAACCCACTAGGTGGAGGTTGCAGTGAGCTGAGATCACGCCATTGCACTCCAGCCTGGGCGACAGAGTGAGACTCCATCTCTAAATAAATAAATAAATGCATCTTTTGGTCTTCAAAGCACACTCTCATTTCATTATGATCCACCATCAAAATATAGATTTTTTGAGACAAAGGTCTAAGTCTCAACAACCTCACAGTTCCTTGACTCCCCATTGCCCTGCCCTCCTCCTCTCTTTAACCCAGACCCCCTTCCTCCCCCAGCTGCTCCACAGCCAATGGAGAGAAAGACAGCATCACCCTTATCTCCATGAAGAACATCAACATGAATAATGGCAAACAAAGTCTCTCAGCAGAGAAGGTACATTTTTCTGTTTGCTGCCTTCCTTCCCCAAATTCACCTTTCCCCTCCTCCTCCTACTTTCAGGCCAGAAAGGAGATACTTTCAAAGACCCTGGCTCTTCTCCCCTCTTCTGTACCCCTCCAGTCCTAAAAAGTTCACCCTTCCCCATTATGCATTTATTTTGCAGGTTCTTTAAAAGCAACTTTGGGTCCCCATGAGTCCAAGGATGATGCAGCTGCCCTGTGACTACAAGGAGGAAGAGATGGAATTAGTAGAGGCAATGAACCACATGTAAATTATTTTATTGTTTCATGTCTGCTCCTAGATCTAAAGGACACTAGCATTGCCCCAGATCTGGGAGCAAGCTACCAGTAGGGGAGACTCTTTCCTATATGGACAGCTGCTGTGGAAATACTGCCTGCTTCTCCCACCTCCTCAGAGCCACAGGAAAAGAGGAGGTGACAGAGCGAGAGCAAGGAAAGTGACGAGGTGGATTGATACTTTCTACTTTGCATTAAAATTATTTTCTAGCCTGCAGTCTAATTACTTTTAAGGTCTATGCTCCCATGCACATTTCTTAACAGAATGTTCTAGCAGCTTTTGGGCCTTCTTTCCTAGACCAGACACACATGCAGGTTTCTGCCCCTATGGGCAGCTCTCTGAGAAACTTGGATGGTCGATAGAAGGGACTTTGTGTCAGGTTTTATCAGATTCACCTGGGTTTTGTTGTTGTTGCTTTTGTTTTTTTTCTTGAGACGGAGTCTCACTCTGTCTCCCAGGCTGAAGCGCAGTGGCGCGATCTTGGCTCACGGCAACCTCTGCCTCCCAAGGGTTCAAGTGGTTCTCCTGGTTCAGCCTCCCAAGTAGCTGGAGCTACAGGTGCGTGCCATCATGCCTGGCTAATTTTTGGATTTTTTTTAGTAGCGACAGGGTTTTACCATGTTGGTCACGCTGATCTCGAACTCCTGACCTCAAGTGATCCACTTGCCTCGGCCTCCCAAACTGCTGGGATTACAGGTGTGACCCACCACACCCAGCCATTTTTTTTCCCTTCTTCTTCTTTATACTAGCCTTGCTAAAGCAAAGCCTCAAAAAATTAGCTAAAAACTAAAAAACTCTCCAAAGGAATCTTTAGTAAAAGGTGAAAGATTTATATGATCTGAAGAGAAACCAGAGTATCACCTGGTTTATTTTTATTAGTAGGGTTGAGGTGACTGACTAACCACTCCAATAGAGGAGAGAAACAAGGGGCTGTAAACAGTGACCAGTCGTCACCAAGAAAGAAGTTTTGACTAGGAAACTTCCTAGGGAAGTTCCTAAGTCACCTCTTGGGGAGAGGTGAATGAGATGAGGGCAAATGTCCTCTGCCTGCCCCGGGGTAGACATGCATCACTTTGGTCTTAGCTATGGGATGAACCCTGGGAAGGTTTGCGGTGAAGATAGGTCTGTGACTTCATCAACACAAACGCCACCCACTTTACCCCGTACAACAGTTATCTTGTGTCCAAATATAGAATAAAAAATTGTAGAAATACTGGAAAGTCATTTAAAGAGAAGGAGGAAAAGAAAGGAGGTGTCTGCTTTCTTAGTCTTAGTCATGTTTACCATGACACTAGTCTGGAAATGAATCTTGGGGAAAATCAAGGGAGGAGTCGTCCATGTGTGTCTTTCAGGAGTATTTAGCTTTATAAGTACCAGCTAATTGGCAATTTGGAACATAGGAAGAACACAGCTTACTCATTCTGAAGCAACAATATGCTATTTTTTCCTGATTCGGACTTCTCAAGGCGATGAGAGAGACAGGCTAGAACAAAAAGTTTCATCTCCTCTGTCTCATTAAAACTATTAAAATGAGACTGTAAAAACCTAGTGAGCAGGGCGTAGTGGCACATGCCTGTAATCCCGGCACTCTGGGAGGCCAAGGTGGGAGGATCGCTTGAGGCAGGAGTTCAAGACAAGTGTATTAGACCATTTTCACACTGCTATAAAGAAATACTGAGTAATTATAAGGAAAGAGGTTTAGTCAACTCACAGTTCTGCATGGCTGGAGAGGCCTCAGGAAACTTACAATCATGATGGAAGGGGAAGCAGGCACCTTCTTCACAAGGCAACAGGAGAGAGAGTGAGCAAGATCAGGAAAAACTGCCTTATAAAACTATCAGATCTCGTGAGAACTCACTCACTACCATGAGAACAGCATGGAGGAAACCACCCCCATTATCCAATCACCACCCACCTGATCCCTCCCTCGACATTTGGGGATTATGGGGACTAAAATTCAAGATGAGATTTGGGTGGAGACACAGAGCCAAACCATATCAACCAGGCTGGGCAACATGGCAAGCCCTTGTCTGTACAAAAAAATACAAAAATTAGCAGGGTGTGGTGGCACATACCTGTGGTCCCAGCTACTCGGGAGGCTGAGGTAGGAGGATCACTTGCTTCTGGGAGGTAGAGGCTGCAGTGAGCCATGGTTGATTGCACCACTCTCCTCCAGCCTGGGTGACAGGGTAAGACGTGAAAGAAAGAAAACAAAGGAAGAGAAAAGAAAGAAAGAAAGAGAGAGAGAGGAAAGAAAGAAAGAAAGAAAGAAAGAAAGAAAGACTCGACGATTGGGGAAAAGGGAGAAAGAAAGAAAGAAAGAGAAAAAGGAAGAAAATAAAAAAGAAAGGAAGGAAGGAAGGAAAGAAAGAAAGAAGGGAGGAAGGGAGGGAGGAAGGAAAAAAAGAAAAGGAGAAGAGAAGAGAACTTACTGTATTCTAAAATCCCCTAGGACAGGGCCTGTAACCTGCCCATGTCTGTAGCTCCTGCGTGACACACTGTGCCCAGCACTTCCTAGTTAATCTAAACTGGCTCTTGGGTGAAGGAAATCTGATCATAAGATTGGGCTCTGCCACAGACTTGCAGGTTGACTTTGGGTGAAACTGTCCCCCTCCTCCAAGCCTGTTCTCTTACATCTTGACTTTTTTTTTTTTCTTTTTTTTTTTTGAGACAGGGTCTCACTCCATCTCCCAGGCTGGCGTGCAGTGGTACAATCATGGCTCACTGCAGCCTTGAGTTCCTGAGCTCAACCAATCCTACCTCAGCTTCCTAAGTAGCTGGGACTCTTGGCATGAGCCACTGCACCTAGCTAATTTTTTAAATTTTTTTATAGATACAGGCTCTTGCTGTGTTGGCCAGGCCGGTCTCAAACTCCTGAGCTCAAGTGATCCTCCTGTCTTGACTTCCCAAAGTGCTAGGATTACAGGCATGAGCCACCATGCCTGGTGGGTTTTAAAGTGAGCTGGCTGGACGACTTGGCCTTCACTGTCTTTTCTCATTCTTATGTTCCACAGTTCTGTAGACTCTGGATGTAATAAAAAATGAATCCAATGTGCTAAGTAGAGATCACTCTGGGTGGGAGCCAGAGACAAGTCGCAGGCAGCTCTGGACAAGCCTTTCACATTCTCAGGAGTTCCATTTCTTCTGTGTATTAACAGGGAAGAATGCGCCCTACCTGGCCCTGGCTAACTCACAGGCTAGTGGCTAGGTAAAATGGGATAATAAATGTGGAGATACTTGGGAAGTGAGCAATTGTAGCAGACAGCTTGGAGTAGGGCACCAGCACCCAGGTCCCACTTCAGGATCAAGGCACTTGTTCCCCAGCTGTGGGATTGTTGGCTGCTGAGGAATCACTGCTGGTTGATGACTGGCTGATGGGGGCTAGGAGTGGGGATGAAGACCTGGACCCCTTGCCTCAATTCTTTCGCCCTCATTCCTACTTTCCTTACTCCTCACAGCTGTTGTTCCAGGAGTGCTCACCAAGAAACCTTTAGTATGCAAATCTCAGCATCTCGGAGTCTATTTTGTGGGGCACCTAACCTACCAAAGCAATACTGCAGTATTTTTTGGGGGGAGGGAAGACAAGGTCTGGCTCTGCGTCCCAGGCTGGAGTGCAGTGGCATGGCACAATCATAGCTCACTGCAACATCAAACTCCTGGTCTCAAATGATCCTCCTGCTTCAGCCTCCCAAGTAGCTGGGACTATAGACGTGTGCCACCACAACCGGCTAATTTATTTAAATTTTTTATAAAAATGAGGTCCTGCTACATTGCTTAGGCTGGTTACAAACTACGGGGCTCAAGACATCCTCCCACCTCAGCCTCCCAAAGTGCTGGGATTATAGGTGTGAGCCATCACACCTGGCTAGTTGTTTGTTTTTTGTTTTTTGTTTTTTTTTTGAGATGGAGTTTCACTCTTGTTGGCCAGTCTCCACTCACTGCAACCTCTGCCTCCCAGGTTCAAGCGATTCTCCTGCCTCAGCCTCCTGAGTAGCTGGGATTACAGGTGCCCGACACCACGCCTGGCTATGGCTAGTATTTTTTAAATAATTCCTATATATTTGATTTAAATCTCGCAGCCAACAGCACATGACTTAGTAGCCAGTTCTGATCCAACATCCACCATTGGGATGGAACCCCTCAGGTGACATAACAATGTCTAGGATTCTGTTTGTGCTGTTGTTATTCTGCCTGCCATGGGCATTCAGTACAGCTGCTCATCATACTGGACTAATCAGGTCAAGGACATGGGGCTTCACTCTAGGTAACTCAGCTGACGTCTTCATTATAAAACCACACATTTTCCTCTGACTCTGGGCAATGACCTGCATATATAAGCTGTTAGTCATAAGGTATTTATATGTGGGGGAAGAGAGAGAGAACTGGTATTAATAATCTTTGAGATTGAAAGGCTTTTACCCTGACACTGACACTGCAGTACCACATGAGCCATGTGGATTTTTCTGTTGCTAAGTAACTCTGTCCTTTGGGAAGGGGTTGAGGATGAATTAAATGCTGAATTCTGCTCTGGAGCAAACTCTAGTAGAGAGGTTTCTCCTGGAGGAGCCTACTATTTATGCAAATCCAAGACCCCACCTCTGACAGGAAATCTGAGTGCAGCCTTCTGCAGCCCTTGCAGCTTCCCTGAAACCCTATCTCTTCCTTCATGTCTAGACAACAGGATGATGATCGTTTACAAGATGACTTCCTCCCTTTTCTCACACAGGACTATGTGGTCCTTAAACAGGAACAGGTGGTGGGGATTGGGGGCTTGCTGCAGAATGTCCTTCTCTCATTTCTTCCCCCATCCTATGGGAGGGCAACCAATAAACCAGCTCAGACACACAGGCCCAGTGGGACAGGAGGGTCATTTACTCAGCTTCTTTCTTCTAGGGCTGGATGGGGCAGCATCTCAATCATATAGGGCACAGGACAAACCTCAGTATCACCAGCAAGAATCCATTACAGTTCAACATGTAAGTAAGTGGAGGCGCCTGTAATCCCAACACTTGGGAAGTCCCCGGGGGCAGGATCGCTTGAACCCAGGAGTTCCAGACCAGCCTGGGTAACATAGTGAGATCCCATATCTTAAAAAAAAAGCCGGGCATAGTGGGCATAGTGGCATGTGCCTGTGGTCCAGCTACTCAGGAGGCTGAGGTGGGAGGATCGCTTGAGCCCAAGAGATCAAGGCTGCAGTGAGTTATGATAGCGCCACTGCACTCCAGCCCATGTAACAGAATAAGACCCTGTCTCAAAAAAATAAAGTGGAGAAAACTGAGAGAAATCTGAGGCTGGCCCTAAGGTAAAATGGTTTAGCAGATGAAGGATCATTGCAGACCCCCTGGACCTAGTTCTGGCACACAATTTCCCCGAGCCCAGCTAGTACTACTCTATTAAATTTGAATGTGCTGGAAAACACTGTGTGATTCTGTCCACCAGTCTTTTCCTGGGTTTGTGGATGTCCTCCTTTCTCTCTTCGTTGAACTTCTTTCCACATCTACCTCCTTCTCTTTGAGAACTGCCTTGGAGACCCCAATTTCTCTTCCCTTATCTCCTTCCGAGTTACCCTCTCACTTTTCCTGCGGGTCCTTTTCGACTGGCATCTCCATCCTGTATTCTTTGGGCCCACAGCTTCCTCTTTTACAAAACACAAAATTGAACTTTACAGTGAGGATTATTTTTGCTAACTAGTTGATGAGTTTAAGCAAAAACTGGCACAGAAGTATTCTCAACGTTGAGCTTTAGAGTTCTGCGTTAGTCCAAGTGATGTGATCACAAAAAAAAATTCATCCAGAAGTGTTAGTTGAGGTGTAAACAAACTGAAGAATACATGTGGATACTTGGCAATATTTGAGAAGGTCATAATGTTAAACCATTTTTGTTACTGTTCTAGAAGTAAATGAAAAGAAGTCTGGAAAAGAAGGGGATGTAAGGTTTCAGAGGATGAGGAGAGAGGATGCTTAGCTACCAGACAGCAGCTAAGATTTGGGAAGAGGCCCCAGCTTCCCAAATCTTGTCCAATACTCTTGAGCCTAGGCTCTGCTCCTAGATAGTCTTATAATTCATAGTTGCTCCTCTCAATCCAGTTAACCCCTACAGTGCTCTAACAGCCCACTCTCAGCCAAACACCTCTGACTTCATGGTATTCTAACATCTCCAGGTAGTACCTCCAGACCTTTTCCCTGTGCCCCTGGACTCCAAGGTCCATCCCACCCTCAGCTGTCCATCTTCTAGGGTAGGCAGTCTAGCCTCCCCAAACCAGAAGAACTTCCTTTTATATTCAACCACCTGATGGATGTCCCTGATCAGGTCCCTCAGCTGCACAGCACAAGTGGGACCTTCAGGATCCAGCCTTCTGTGAGCACACTGCTCCCTGGATTAGTTAGCTGGTCATAGGTCCAGTGTCCCAGAGCTGAGCTTTTGACTCATCTCATGGTTCTGGGACCTCCTTTGCCTCTCAAGTTTAAGGACATTCATAATTCATTGGATTTAGGATGACCCAAAACATTCTCATACCAGTTCACTTTTGCCATCTTCTTCTCTTTCTGAAAGGGAGAAAATCACCAGTTTTAGTGGCTGAATTCAGGGGTTAGGGTGCATGGACAAGCAGCTTCCCAGCCCTTTTTGGCAGTGTTTTGCTTCTTGTCTTATTTGCAGGTAATGATTGCCAAATAGACAGAAATGGGGTCCAGTTAGTTATATCCAGGACCTTATGATATACCCCATATACACCCCTTTGCTCCTAATTTACAATGTCAAACCATAAAAAATGGTTTCTCTTCCTCTGAGCCAGTCTACAACAGTGGCCAGCATTTATTAAACACATGCTACATGCCAGATGAGGTGCTAAAAGCTTTACAAGCATTATCTTATTATATCCTATGGCAATCCTATGCAGATTTTTTAACCACTATGCTAAATTCCTCCTCCTAAATTAAGTGAAAATGATCAAATTTCTAGACAACTGTTACTTTCTCAGTGCTTATGGAGGTGGGGGTGAGGAAAGAACACTGACTTTAAGTGCTCCAGGAGAAATTGATATTACAAATGACACAAGCCTTTAGTGGTCAACTAGTTTAGTAGTTTTCAAACAGTGAGTTTTCTTTCCTTTAGTAGACCACAAAATACAAAACAGAAAAAAGCAGAACTTCTTTGATTGAAGAAGGGTGAGGTGCTAGTGCCTTCCCTGCTATGCCTTCCTCCCCACTCCCACTCCTCAACAGAAGATTCCAGAGACATCTGCACATTAAGCCTTAAGGATTCCTCAATTTAAAAACTACTAATTGAGGCCGGGTGCGGTGGCTCATGCCTGTAATCCCACCACTTTGGGAGGCCGAGGCGGGTGGATCATGAGGTCAGGAGATCGAGGCCATCTTGGCCAACATGGTGAAACCCCGTCTCTACCAAAAATACAAAAATTAGCTGGGCATGGTGGCGTGTGCCTGTAGTCCCAGCTACTCGGGAGGCTGAGGCAGGAGAATCGCTTGAACCGGAGAGTCAGAGGTTGCAGTGAGCCGAGATTACGCCACTACACTCCAGCCTGGCGACAGAGACTCCGTCTCAAAAAACAAACAAACAAAACTACTAATTGAATCCAACCTTCTCATTTTATAGGTGGGGAGACTGAGGCCAAAGAAGAAGGAAAAAAGAGATGTTCAGGATCACGCAATGATTTGTGGCAAAACCCCAGCTATTAATATAACACCTACACAACTTCTAGGCCAGTGCTTTTTCCACTTGAAAGGCCTTGTTCTCTGAGTTTTGTTTTTTGTTTTTTATCTGAGACAGAGTCTCGCTCTGTCGCCCAGGCTGGAGTGCAGTGACACGATCTTGGCTCACTACAACCTCCACCTCCCGGGTTCAAGCGATTCTCCTGCCTCAGCCTCCCGAGTAGCTGGGACTACAGACACACGCCACCATGCCCAGCTAATTTTTGTATTTTTGGTAGAGACGGGGTTTCACCATGTTGGTCAGAATGGTCTCTATCTCCTGACCTCGCGATCCGCCTGCCTCGGCCTCCCAAAGTGTTGGGATTACAGGCATAAGCCACCGTGCCTGGGCATTCTCTGAGTTCTTTAATGGGCATGATGTTAATGATGTAGGCAAGGGCTGGAACTGCACGCCCTTTGGTGCTTTTACCCTTCCAAGTTTATGTCCAGGAATATACATCTCTCCCCAACTGCCTAAGTAGGTGCTAGTTGATATCATGCTTGATTTGGTCTTCTTGGGTAAGACCTCAGTGAATTCTGGGTAATTTTTTGTTTGGGGATGAACTGTAGCCATCCACCTATGAAGAAAGTGTTGCTTTTATTCTTTGCTAGGTTCCATCCATACCTGGATGAGGAACAGCAAGAATATTTATTTCTTCATTTCCTTTTTACTAATCTCAATGTCTGGTCCTTCAGAAAAGAAACGAATGGGCTAAAGAGACAACTGGACTGGAAGAGAGGAGAAAAGTGTCAGAGGGGTGTTGGAGTAGGATGGGTTGGAGGAAGGACAGGAACAGCAAAGATGCAGGCTCTTAATGCCGGCCCCAATACCTTTCCATGTCTTCTTTCTCCACCCCGACACCCTCTGATGTCCAGTGCCTGAGGAGCTGGGGCAGTTAGGGGCATACTGAGATTGCCCTCCAACCCCATAAATCTACATCACTTTTCTATTTTCTTGACTCAAGCTTCCAAAGGCTGGGTTCGGCATCCCCAAAACCCATCTCTGAATCTCCAGGGCCTACCGCTGACTGCACAGAACAGGCATTAGCGTATGCTTCAAAAAGACATCCCTGAGGAGTATAATAGTCATACTGTCACCCTCTGGCCTATAGTTTGCGAAGCCCTTTCCAGGCAGGACTTCAGTCGCCCCTCCTTGGATGTCCCTAGGGTTAGGCAGGGCCGAAGCCACTATCCCAACTCTACAAATGAAGAAAAGCCAAGAACCGTGCTGCAGGCAGCTAGCAGCAGCACTCTTCCACAGGTCTCCTGACGGAGGTCGAGCACTTCTCTGCATCTCCCACGGCCTCTGGCGCAGAGCCTGCCGGGAGTTGTAGTCCAGTGCCCCGGGAGCTCATATAGACTGGACTACAATGACCAGCGTGCCCCGCGCTCCGCGCCCCCTTCTCTTTCAGCCTCGGGCGCGGGGGAGGCTCGGCGGACCTGCTGATTGGGAACCGATATGGCGGCGACTCTGGGCAGCGGGGAGCGCTGGACGGAAGGTACTAGGTCCCCGCCTGAAGGAGGGATAGGGCGGCGTTCGGGAGAGATCAGGGATGAGGATCCTGAAGACGCACAAGGGCTGAGATCCTGGGTCTGAGGTGATGGATAGAGGCCTGTGAAAAGATGCTGAGCCTGAGTAGGGTTGCTGATGGAGTAGGGAAGCTGGGGACCGACCGCGAGCCCAGAGTCACCGGTGACGACTTGTTGCCTCCGGCCCCCCAGCCCCGCCCAGGGCCCGCAGCTCTCAGGCCCCGCCCGTGCCAGGGTGACTGGAGGGCCCGTGGGGTGCTGCGGTCTCTCCGCAGCTTGCTAACCTGGCCCTTATCTTTCGCCTAACTGGGCCACCTGACCTTCAGTCCCTGTTTGATCATGTCGTTCCAGCCGGCATCAGGACCAGCCTTTTCCACCCTGGAGTCAGGCAAAAAGTATTGATCCAATACCTATTGTGTGCCCCGCATAATGTTGATTCTGCAGTGGGGATTTGACTGACACGGGTCCCTTAGCTCACAAAACTCGCAGCCCACTGAGAGAGTTTGACGACTGAACAGCTAATTACAAAACGGGCTAATAATACAAAACGCCTGGGATACACAGCAAGGTCAGGGAATTGGAGAGCACACTGACAAGGCACCTAACGCAGACTGGCTGTCAAGGGAGGTTTCTTGCAGAAAGTGTTACAAATGGTGACAAGAAGGATGCGTCGGAGTTAGCCAGGCCGACTTAGAGGAAGAGTGTCCAGGAGCAGTGGGTGGAGGTAGCTGAGGGATGTTAAGCGGAAGAAAGATGTTGTGAAAGCCTTTCCCAGGTCCTCCAGAGAAGACATGAGTGCTCTGCCCCTTTTGACTGTATTGCTTATGACCCTCTTTACATTCTGTAGGTGTTGTTATTGAATCTTCTCCCTTTAAACCAGGGGTATCCAATCTCTTGGCTTCCCTGAGCCACATTGGAAGAAGAATTGTCTTGGGCCACACATAAAATACACTAACTGACGACTAAATAACTGATGACAGCTAATGAGCTTTAAAAAATTGCAAAAAAAACTCATAACTTTTTTTTTTTTTTTGAGAGAGAGTCTCACTCTATCGCCCAGGCTGGAGTGCAGTGGCGCGATCTCGGCTCACTGCAAGCTCCGCCTCCCGGGTTCATGCCATTCTCCTGCCTCAGCCTCCCCAGTAGCTGGGACTACAGGCGCCCGCCACCACGCCCGGCTAATTTGTTGTATTTTTAGTAGAGACGGGGTTTCACCATGTTAGCCAGGATGGTCTCGATCTGACCTTGTGATCCGCCCGCCTTGGCCTCCCAAAGTGCTGGGATTACAGGCGTGAGCCACGGCGCCTGGCCCTCATGATGTTCTAAGAAAGTTTACGAATTTGTGTTGAGCTCAAAGCCGTGCTGGGCCACATGCCACCTGTGGGCTGCGGGTTGGACAAGCTTGCATTAAACTAACCTCTTCGTGGTCAGGAGTAGGTCTTACCCATCTGCCCCCTTGATCTTCTAGCCAAGTTCCTTGGTATATATTAGTTCTATAATTGTTAGTGTAAAAGAATTGAACTCCTCTCTACTTTAAATTTTAGGGATGGGAGGCACTGCAACAAAAAATACTATTTTATGAGCAGTGTCTCTTCTGACCATGGACCACAGAGAAACATGTTTATTCAGCTTTGTATGAATGCTTAAAAGTCAGCATGACATCCCTAGCCCTGGCCATCACGCTTACCTTCTCATGCTTACGAGCAGCCTCCCAGAGAGCTAAGGCAGGTTGCAAAGTTGATTTTCAGGGTCAAATGGAGACCTAATGGAGGGGCTGTTGCTTTGCAGCTTACATTGATGCAGTTAGAAGAAACAAATACCCAGAAGACACACCTCCTGAGAGTCATGACCCCTGTGGCTGCTGTAACTGCATGAAGGCACAAAAGGAAAAGAAGTCTGAGAATGAGTGGACTCAGACCCGGCAGGGTGAGGGGAACTCCACGTATAGTGAGGAACAGCTGCTTGGGGTACAAAGGTGAGCATGTGGTGAGATTAAATGAGTGATTTTATGGAAAGTGCTTAGAAGAGTGCCTGGATGTGCTATGTAAGTATTGACTGATGATGATGATGATGATCATGATGATGATAATTGAAGCATACTAGCTTCTTGACCTCAGAAGGAAGACTGAGTAGAAGTGGAATATTAAGGTATAACATGAACTGACTACCCTGCTTCTACTTTAAGAGAGGCAGCAGAAACCGACTAGACACAACACACATTTACAGGACATTCTTTCAATAACAACAGAATCATTTTCTTCTTAAGGATACATAGAATATTCTCCAGGATAGACCATATCTTAGGTCATAAAACAAGCCTCAGTAAATTTAAAAAGATTGAAATCATACGTTGTATGTTCTCTGAAATCAAAAACAAAGGGAAATTTGAGAAATTCACAAATATGTGGAAATTAAACTACAAGCTCCTAATAAGCAAGCAGGTCACAGAATAAGTCACTAGGAAAGCTAGAAAATGCTTTGAGATGAGTGAAAATGAAAACACGACATACTAAAACGTATAGGATGCAGCCAAAACAGTGCTTAGAAGGAAATTTATAGCTCTAAATGCTTATTTTTTTAAAAAAAGACTCCAAATCAGTAACCTAATCTACCTTAAGGAACTAGACAGCCTGAACAATACAGTGAAACCCCCTCTCTTCCAAAAAAAAAATGTATATACAAAAATTAGCTTGGTGTGGTAGTGCGAGACTGTAGTCCCAGCTACTTGGGAGGCTGAGGCAGGAGGATTGCTTGAACCCAGTAGGTCGAAGCTACAGTGAGTCGTAATCGCACCACTGCACTCCTGCCTGGACAGCAGAGCAAGACCCTGTCTCTCAAAAAAAAAAAAAAAAAAAAAAAGAGGGATATCCCTACCAATCTAAATGCTATGAACAATTGTATGCCAACAAATTAGATAACCTAGATAAAATCAACAAATGCCTAGAAAGACACAAATTACTGAAACTGACTCAAGAAAAATGGAGGCCAGGCATGGTGGGTCACATCTGTAATCCCAGTGCTTTGGGGGTGCTGAGGCAGGAGGATTGCTGGAGACCAGGAGTTTGAGACCAGCCTGGGCAACATAGCAATACCTTACCTCTAAAAAAAGAAAAAAAAATACTTGGGCATGGTGGCACATGCCTGTGGTCCCAGCTACTTTGGAGACTGAAGCAGGAGGATCACTTGAGCCTAGGAATCTGAGGTTACAGTAAGCTATGATAGTGCCACTGCATTGCAGCTTGGGTGACAGAGACCTTATTTCCAAAAAAAAAAAAAAAAAAGGGAAACCCAAGTAGACCTACAACAAATAAGGTGATTTAATTAACAATCAAAAAAATTCTAGCCGGACATGGTGACTCATGCCTGTAATCCCATTACTTTGGGAGGCTGAGGTGGGAGGATCACTTGAGCCCAGGAGTTCAAGACCAGCCTGGCCAACATGGCGAAACTTCATTAGTACAATAAAAAACAAACAAAAAGACCCCACAAAAATTAGCCGAGCATGGTGGTGCACACCTGCAGTTCCAGCTGCTCAGAAGGCTGAGTGGGAGGATTGATGGAGCCTGGAAGGGCGAGGCTGCAGTGAGCACCATTGCACTCTAGTCTGGGTGACAGAGGGAGACCCTGTCTAAAAAAAAAAAAAAAACAAAAAAACAAAAAAACTTCCAATGAAGAAAAGTCCAGGCCCAGCTGGCTTCATTCTTTGAGACCAGTATTACTCTGTAACCAAAACCAGACAAAAATATCATGAGAAGTCGAAACTATCAACCAATATCCCTCATGGATTAGATTTTTAAATCTTCAATAAAATACTAGTAAAACAAATACAGTAATGTAAAAAGTATTATACATTTTGACCAAGTGGGATTTATCCCAGTATTGCAGGATTGTTTAACACACAAAAGTCAATCAATGTAACATACCATGTTAATAGAATAAAGGACAAAAATCACATGATCATTTCAATAGGTACAGAAAAAGCATTTAACAAAATCCAACACTCTTTTTTTTTTTTTTTTTTTTTTGAGATGGATTCTTGCTCTGTCACCCAGGCTGGAGTGCAATGCCATGATCTCAGCTCACTGCAACCCCTGCCTCCCAGGTTCAGGTGATTCTCTGGCCTCAGCCTCCTGAGTAGCTGGGACTACAGACGCGCACCACCATGCCCAGCTAATTTTTGTATTTTTAGTAGAGACGGGGTTTCACCATGTTGGCCAGGATGGTCTCATGACCTTGTGATCTGCCCACCTCGGCCTCCCAAAGTGCTGGGATTACAGGTGTGAGCCACTGCGCCCAGCACCAACACTCTTTCATAATAAAAACACTTAACTAGGAATAGAAGGGAACTTCCTCAACCTGATAAAGTCCATCTACAGAAACCCACAGTTAACATCATACTTAAAGGTGAACAACTAGGTGTTTTCCCACCAAGATCAGGAACAAGACAAGTATGTCTGTTCATTCTTGCCACTCTGTTCAACATTGTACTAGAGGGTCAAGCCAGGGCATTTAAGCAAGAAAAAGAAATAAAAGCCATCCAGATTGGAAAGAAGAGTAAAACTACATCCACAGATGACATGATCTTATAAATGGAAAATCCTAGTGAATACACACACACACACACACACACACACACACACAAATACTGTTAGAACTAATAAACAAGTTGGACAAAGTTACAGGATATAGGATCAATATACAAAAATTATCCTTTTTCTATATGCTAGCAATGAACAATCAAAAAATGAAATTAAGAAAATACAGTTGAGGCTGGGTGTGGTGGCTCATGTCTGTAATCCCAAAACTTTGGGAGGCTGAGATAGGAGGATCTCTTGAAGCTAGGAGTTGAAGACGAGCCTGAGCGACATAGTGAGGCCCTGTCTTTACTAAAAATAAAAATTTAGCCAGGTGTGGTGGCATACACGCAAAATCCCAGCTACTCAGAAGGCTGAGGCAGGTGGATCCCTTGAGCCTAGGAGTTCGAGGCTGAGGTGAGCTATGATCACCCTACTGCAATCCAGCCTGGGTGACAAAGCAAGACCCTGTCTCTAAAATAAATAAATAGTTTTAAAAAAGAGATACAGTTGGCCTTTGAACAACACAGGTTTGAGTGGCATCAGTTTGAACCGTGGATTTTTATATGTAAATTTTAAAAGATAAATACATTGGAAAAATTTTTTAGATTTGCAACAGTTTGAAAAAGTGGCTCACACTTGTAATCCCAGCACTTCAGGAGGCCAAGGCAGGAAGATTACTTGGGCTTAGAAGTTCGAGACCAGCCTGGGCAACATGGCAAAACCCCATCTCTACTGAAAATACAAAATTAGTCAGGCATGGTGGTGCACACCTGTAATCCCAGCTACTTGGGAGGCTGAGGCAGGAGAATTGTTTGAACCCAGAAGGCAGAAGTTGCAGTGAGCTGTGATTGTGCCATTGCACTCCAGCCTGGGCAACAAGAGCGAAACTCTGTCTTAAATAATAACAGTCATCATCATCATCTCACAAACCATGGAGCATGGGCATATCAAAAAAATTAAGAAAATTATATGAATGCATAAAATATATCTAGATTCTAGTCTATTTTATCATTTACTATCATAAAATATACACAAATCTATTATAAAAAGTGAAAATCTATCAAAACATATGCTCACAAACACTTAAGAGATTTTACATGGTGCCATTTGCATTTGAGAAAAATGTAAACATACAGGTGCAGTATTAATCACAACTGCATAAAATTAACAGTAGTACTGTACTACTGTAATAATTTTGTAGTTAGCTCCTGTTGTTATTTTGCTGAGCCTCAAGTATTGGGAGTATCTGCTTAAAATGCCACATGATGCTAATCATCTCTTTGTGAGCAGTTTGTCTCTTGAGTAAATTATGTATAGCAGTAAAAAGTGATCTCTTGCAGTTCTCCAGTTTGTTTTTGTTTTTTTTTTTTTGAGATGGAGTTTTGCTCTTGTCGCCCAAGCTGGAGTGCAGTGGCATGATCTTGGCTCACTGCAACCTCCACCTCCCAGGTTCAAGCGATTGTCCTGCCTCAGCCTCCCAAGTAGCTGAGATTACAGGCGCCCACCATCACGCCCAGCTAATTTTTGTATTTTTAGTAGAGACGGGGTTTCACCATGTTGGCCAGGCTGGTCTTGAACTCCTGGCCTTGTGATCCACCTGCACTCAATGCCAGCAGGTACGAAAACATTGCACTTTTTGCAAAATACCTTTTAATCTCATATTGAAAATGAAGCTTTTATATGGCTGCAGGACTGCTATAAGAAAGGCATACAGTCCATGATGTGATTATTACTTATCGCATGCCTGCGCTCAAGGCTTCCACTCACCTCAGTCTCTCAAAGTGCTGGGATTACAGGTGTGAACCCTGCGGCCAGCCCTACCTCATCAGCTTTTTAGTGCAGACAAAAGTGCCCTATTCTGGAAAAGAAATGTCACAAAGGACATTGTATTAGTAAGGACGAGAAGTGAGCACCAGGATATAAGGCAGGAAGGGATAGGCTAACTCTGCTATTTTGTGCACATGCAGTTCAGTTTATGATGGGGGCTGCCATTATATATAAAGCTGCTAACCCCTGAGCCTTGAATGGAAAAGATGAACACCAGCTGCCAGCCTTCTGGTTGTACAGCAAGAAGGCCTGGGCAATGAGAGCCCTTTTTCTGGATTGGCTCCATTGATATTTTCTTCCTGAAGTCAGGAAGTACTTTGCCATTAAGGGACTGCCTTTAAAAAGTTCTTTTGGATTAACTCGGGGTTATGGTGCATGCCCGTAGTCTCAGCTACTTGGTAGGCTGAGGCAGGAGAATCACTTGAGCCCAGGAGTTGGAGGCTGCAGTGAGCTATGATTGTGCCACTGCACTCCAGCCTGGATGGCAGGGACCCTACCCTGTCTCTAAAGAAAATAATAAAATTCTGTGGCCAGGCGCAGTGGCTCACGCCTGTAATCCCAGCACTTTGGGAGGCCGAGGCAGGTGGATCACAAGGTCAGGAGTTCGAGACCATCCTGGCCAACATGGTGAAACCCCGTCTCTAATAAAAATACAAAAATTAGCCGGGTGTGGTGGCAGGCACCTATAATCCCAGCTACTCAGGAGTCTGAGGCAGGAGAATTGCTTGAACCCGGGAGGAGGAGGTTGCAATGAGTCGAAACCATGCCATCACACTCCAGCCTAGGTGACAAGAGTGAAACTCTATCTCAAAAAAAAAAAAAAAGAAAAAGAAAAGAATGTGAAAAGTCAACCCACAGAATGGGAGAAAACATTTAAAAACTGTGTGTCTGATAAGGGACTTTATCTGGAACAAAGTTCTCTTAAAACTCAACAATAAGAAGACAAATAACCCAATTGGAAAAATGGGCAAAGGGTCTGAATAGGCATTCCTCCTATATATTCCTCCATATATGTATAAAGAAGATATACATATGGTTAGTAAGCATATGTAAACTTGTTCAACATCATTAGTCATTAGGGAAATGCAAATCAAAACCACAATGAGATATACCCACTGGAATGGCTATAGTCAAAAAGGTAGATAATAAGTGTTTATAAAGAAGCAGATAAATTGGAGCCTTTGTACATTGCTGGTAGGAATGCAGCCAGTTTGGAAAACAGTATGTCAATTCCTCTTAAGGTTCAGAAGAAAATTAAGATTATTGACCTAGCAATCTACTCCTAGTATATTCCAAGAGAAATATAAATATACTTCCACAAAAAAACTTGTACATGAATGTCCATAGCAATATTATTCATAACGACCCCAAAGGGGAAACAACTTAATGTCCATTAACTGATAATGGACAAGCAACATGGGGTATATCCATACGATGAAATATTATTTTGTAACAAAAAGGGATGAACAGATTCATGCTACAACATGGATGAACCTTGAAAAAATTACAGTAAGTGAAAGAAGCCAGACACAAAAAGCTACATGTTATATAACTCCTTTTATATAAAATATTCAGAATAAGCAAATCTATAGAGGGGAAAGTAGATTAGTGGGTCCCAGGGGCTGGGGGAGAAGTGGGAGTGACTACTAATGAGTATAGAGTTTCTTTCTGGGGTGATAAAAATGTCCTGAAATGAGATAGTGGTGATAGATGCACACCTCTACAAATGTATTTAAAAACTAATGAATTGTACATTTTAAAAGGGTGAACTTTATGGTACGTGGATTATTTCTCAATAAAGCATTATTAAACAAATAGTAAATTTAGGAGAGGGAGTCCTGAGTGTCTGCTATGGAAGCAGAGATTGGAAACTGGGCTGGAGATTCAAAGACTCCCCATAGGCAGCTCATGTGGAAGGGACCTGCTGACAGCCCAGACCCTGCATTAGAGTCCAACCTATGTTACTGACTTACGATGAATTTCCCAAAAAAGCTCTGAATCTCTGCCTGCCTTACTGAATTATATAATAGCAAAAGACTGAAGAACTTCTCAATACAAATTAGTAGGTGATGTATATATTATACATTGATACAATGCAATAATATTTAGATTTTAAAAAGAATGAGGTAGGCCAGGCGTGGTGGCTCATGCCTGTAATCCCAGAACTTTAGGAGGCCAAGGCAGGTGGATCACTTGAGGTCAAGAGTTCGAGACCAGCCTGGCCAATATAGTGAAACCCTGTCTCTACTAAAAATACAAAAAACTAGCTGGGTATGGTGATGCAAGCCTGTAGTCACAGCTACTCGGGAGGCTGAGGCGGGAGAATCACTGGAACCCAGAAGGAGAGGTTGCAGTGAGCCGAGATCACGCCACTGCACTCCAGCTTGGGCTCTGTCTCAAAAAAAAAAAAAAAAATGAGGTAGATATATAATACTAGGTAATATTTATTTAGCATTAAATGCTCTCAAGCACTTTGATGAAGACTTTATTTAATCATAATATCAACTCTGTGAAATATAATTATTAGCCCATTTCACAAGATAGCACCAAACTATAGAGGTTAAGTACACAGCAAAATCAAAGCTAAACCAAGGCATTTTGACTCCAGAGCTCATCTGTAATCCAGCAGTTCTCAAAGGGTGGTTGGGGAACCCCAAGACCCTTTTAGTGGATAGGTCTGCAAGTTTAAAACTTTAGTCATAACGATACAAACATGTTACTTGTCTTTTTCACTAATTTTCTCATGATTATACAGTGGAGTTTTTGAGAGGCTACATGACATGTAATTACGTCATCACTGTTTAAAAATTTTTTGTTTTCATTTCTGGTATACTAGATGTGGATTGATAGAAGTCACATAAATGAAAGCTCTTTTGAGGTCTTCAGTAATTTTTTTTCTCTTCCTGTACCATGCATATCAGTAATTTTTAAGAGTATAAAATGTTGCTGAGATCAAAATTCAGAACTGCCACTCTAATCTAAACTACTGTCTAGTCTAAACTATTATTCTATACTTCTCATCTCTATATGTTAAGGATTGATCTCCAAGATAAATTGTTTTTTGTTTGTTTTTTAGAGACAGGATCATGCTCTGTTGCCCAGGCTAGAGTGTAGTGGAACAATCATAGCTCACTGCAGCCTCAAACTCCTGGGCTTAAGTGATCCACCTGCCTTGGCCTCCTGAGTAGTTGGAATTCCTGATGCAAGGCACCATGCTTGGCTAACTTTTTAAAGTTTTTCATAGAGATAGGGTCTTACTATCCTGCCCAGGCTGGTCTCAAGCTCTTGGCCTCAAGCAGTCCTCCTGCCTCAGCCTCCCAAAGCACTGGGATTACAAGTGTGAGCCACCGCACCCAGCCCAAAAAATAATTTTTTTTTAAAGCAAGATGTAGAAAACCGATTACAATATGTTTCCATTTAGGCAAGAAAAAAAATGGAGAGGACTACACCTGTACTCTCTGTACATAGGATCCACAGAAAACTTCTAATGATGGTTGTCCCTGTAGTGGGATACTGGGGGACAGGGAATGATGAAGCAGGAGAATTTTTACTGTATAAACTTCAGTTCAGTTGGCTCTTTTTCTTCTATCATGTGTATGTTAACTTTTTAAAAACACAGTTTAGCCAGGCACGGTGGCTCACACCTGTAATCCCAGCACTTTGGGAGGCCAAGGTGGGCAGATCACAAGGTCAGGAGTTTGAGACCAGCCTAACCAATATGGTGAAACCCCATCTCTACTAAAAATACCAAAATTAGCCAGGCCTGGTGGTGCATCCCTGTAATCTCAGCTACTCGGGAGGCTGAGGCAGGAGAATTGCTTGAACCTGGGAGGCAGAGGTTGCAGTGAGCTGAGATTGCGCCATTGCACTCCAGCCTAGGCAACAAGAGCAAGACTCCGTCTCAAAAACAAAACAAAACAAAAAACACAGTTTAAAAAGATAGCCATAGGAAAAAGAGAGAAAAAATTATAAACAAACAGGGTGATTAACTGTTTCTTCCGGCTTTGCTGTCCTGTAGTTCATCTCTTAGGATCTTAGCCTGAACCTTGGTGTAAGGATTAGCATACTTGTTCTACTCACTTGCAGGGATATAGGAAGAATAAATACTAGATGTAAAAGTACTTTGAAAGGCATTAAGTTCTGGGTGGGAGAAGGACATTGTTAATGAATTTGAATGTTTCATTAACGTGTGCACTAATTTTCTTATAGGTTTGTTTTGGGTCCCACAGATGGAGGTAGGATCAATGGATTATCTTGCAGTGAGTTGTACAGAAGGGGCCTTTGTAGACATATATGCTTGTGATTTTTTTTTAGGATCAAGAAATGCAGAAATTACTATGAAATTCTGGGAGTTTCTCGAGATGCCAGTGACGAAGAGCTTAAGAAAGCTTACAGAAAACTCGCCCTGAAATTTCACCCTGATAAGAACTGTGCTCCTGGAGCAACAGATGCTTTCAAAGGTCTGATCCTGAACCAATGCTCAATGGTGCCCTTGTCATGGTTGGTCATAATAAGTTGCTTTTAGCCTTCCCCATAGTTGTTTTATAAGGCCATAAGGAGGGTTTTTTCCCCCTGCCACACCTCTTAAATAGTGATTATCAGCATAGCTCCCACTTGATTTTACCCAGGCTGGAATGCAGTGGCAACATCTCAGCTCACTGCAACCTTCACCTCCCGGGCTCAAGTGATCCTCCCACCTCAGCCTCCTGAGTAGCTGGGACTACAGGTGGGCACCACCATGCCCGGCTAATTTTTGTATCTTCTGTGGAGATGGGGTTTTGCCATATTGCTCTGGCTGATCTCAAACTCCTGAGCTCAAGTAATCTGCCCGCCTAGGCCTTCCAAAGTGCTGAAATGACAGGTGTGAGCCACTGTGCCCGTCCTCCATGGTATTTTAAGAAATATATTCTTCAGGCTGAGCACAGTGGCTCATACCTGTAATCCTAGCACTTTGGGAGGCTGAGGTGGGAGGATTGCTTGAGCCAGAGGTCAAGGCTGCAGTGAGCTGTGATTGCACCACTGCAATCTAAATCATTGTTTCAGGCAAAGATCATCAGTGAATGCTAAAACCATTGAGTGCTAGGTAGTTGTCACCTATGGGGTATTCTTGCCAAAATATTTGACCTGAATCTAATAATAAGGAAACAATCAATATGAAACATTCTACAAGAATACTGATCTGTTCTTCCAAGAAATTTAACATAATGAAAAACAAAAAAGATGGGGACAGTTTTAGATTAAAAGAAACTAAATGCTATACTTGATCTTGCATGGATGCATTGGATGATAATGGACTGATGTTAATTTTCTCAGCTGTGATAATGGTGTTGTGATCACATAGGAGAATGTGTTTCTTCTTGGGCGATATATGTTGAGGTATTTAGGGGCAAGGTAACATAATATCTGTGGCCTACTTTCAAATGGCTCAGCAAAATAACTGTATACTTATTACAATACATACGTACATATGTATACATAGAGTTGTGGGTAACAGAGTGGCAAGGCAAACATTTAACAATTCCCCAGGTAAAAGAATCGTGAAGAAATACTCTTTCTGTATTTCTAACAGTGTTGACTGAATTACAGGTAGGGAGTGGGGGATGCCTTAAAAGATTTTTTTTTTGAGGTTTCTATTGATTGGTGCTACTGATTGTATATTTAAATGAAATTGGGCAAGGTTTGCACATTTGTACATAGAAAGGAGACATGTTGGTAAACATATGTAACTATTCAGGCTTTGAACCCTCCTTGAGACATTGGAGATACATTTCTTAATTTCAGAAAATAACTGTCTAAAGTAAACTGAAATAAGACTATGATGAAGACTTTGTTTTTAGTCAAGCACGAAGGTTTCTATTAAGAGTGTTTCAGAAGAAAATTCAGGAAATTTTTCAGACTACAAGTTAGAATATCACTACTGATGTGTGAACTGTTTCCAACATAAACTATTGCACTCAAGTGAAATAAGAACACTTTTTTGGCCAGATGCAGGGCTCACACCTATAATCCCAAACTTTTGGAGGCCAAGGTGGGAGGATCACTTGAGGCCAGGAATCTGAGACTAGTCTGGGCAATGTAGCAAGACCCCATCTCCAAAAAAATTTTTTTTGAAGTAAAGAGCACCCTTTGTGTGTGTGTGTGTGTGTGTGTGTGTTTGTGTGTGACGAAGTCTCACTCTGTTGCCCAGCCTGGAGTGCAGTGGCATGATCTCAGCTCACTGCAAACTCCCAAAGTGCTGGGATTACAGGCATGAGCCATTGCGCCCAGCCAGAACACATTTTTTATGATTGAGAGTGCTGACCAGTTGGAGAACATTTCCCCAACATGCCTGGGACTTGTGGTGACTGGGAACCCAAACTGAGGGGGGCTTCCTAACTTCTAGGACAGCTGGGATGACTCCAAGACTGTTGATTGGGAGTTAACTCACTTCAGCAGTAGTTCTTAATTCCTGTGATTCCAATGTTGTTGTTTCTGGCGATCAGGGAAAACCTGAAGGGCAAGCACTGTGGAGAACTTTCTAGGCCCAAGCACCTCTTCTTGGGCCCCTGCGAAGGTATCCAGCTCGAGTCACCTCTAGGCTCTTTGTCACTGCTGCTGCGATCACTCTCAGCCATAGCAAAGACTGTGTCCTCATGTGCTGCTTCTTGTTGGTTGCAGCAATAGGAAATGCATTTGCAGTCCTGAGCAATCCTGATAAGAGACTTCGCTATGATGAATATGGAGATGAACAGGTGACTTTCACTGCCCCTCGAGCCAGACCTTATAATTATTACAGGGATTTTGAAGCTGACATCACTCCAGAAGAGCTGTTCAACGTCTTCTTTGGAGGACATTTTCCTACAGGTTAGTCTCCCCAAATTATCATTCTTAAACATATTTCTCTATTTATGGCTCTTAGCAAGCTCCTGTTTGAAAATCTGAATAGAGGTACAATGGTATGATGGAAACAGCAAGGATCTGGAATCAGTTGAGCAGGAGTTTGAGGCACGTCTCCAGCCTCCAGCTGTGCATAATTTTGACCAAATCATTTAGTCTCTCTGACCCTGTTTCCTCTCCTGAAAAATGCAGCTGTTAATAATACCTACTTCACAGGGTCACTGTAAGGATTAGATATTTTTAAGTGCCTTATAAATAAGTAACAAAATGCCTATTATTATTATTATAAAATGGCACTTACAAAGATAGAAGATAGGAAAGTACCCCCTAGCAAGTTGGAAGTTGGTATAATTCAGTGCCCAGGAAGTAAATTGAATTTTATGAGTTGCTATTAAAAGATACCAGTGACACAATATGGTATTGGGCACGAAAGCAGACGTGAACATGCCAGATAGGATTCATGGCCCAAATGCTCTCTCTCTTCTAGCCTTTCGGGGTTCTCTCTCACTAGTTGCAAAGGACTATTTGAATGAAGTCAGGAGAGGTCAGCACGCTTTAGCTCCAGCTGGTTCACTTGGCTTGCCTATTGTCTTATTTTTCTACTGGGTAAAATAGGCCAATACTCTATCCTTAACAAACCTAGCTGGGAACAAGGACCTTGAAAAAGGCAAGGAAGGGTCAGGCGCGGTGGGTCATGCCTGTAATCCCAGCACTTTGGGAGGCCAAGGTAGGTGGATCACTTGAGTTCAGGAGTTCGAGACCAGCCTGGCCAACATGGTGAAATCCCATCTCTACTAAAAATACAAAAGTTAGCCGGGCGTGGTGGCGGGTGCCTGTAATCCCAGCTACTGAGGAGGCTGAGGCAGGAGAATCGCTTGAACCCAGGAAGCAGAGGTTGCAGTGAGCTGAGATCATGCCATTGCACTCCAGCCTGGGTAACAGAGCGAAACTCCGTCTCCAAAAAAAAAGAAAAAGGCGGGGAAGGAGTGTTTGCCATATCCCATACCAAGTATTTCTTTTTCTTTCTTTTCCAGGAAATATTCATATGTTTTCAAATGTGACAGATGACACTCACTATTACCGTCGACGGCACCGACATGAGAGGACACAGACTCAGAAGGAGGAGGAAGAAGAGAAACCTCAGGTACCTAGGGAGGGAGGAGCGCTGCTGCCCATAAACAGTTGTACTTGGCCAACCTTGATGGTACATGGTCAAGTTTTAGAAGTTGAACTTGAGTTATGTTGCTTTAGGAAAGCAAAAGCAATGGTGAGAAGAGCTGGAAAATTGGCCTAAATAGGCAGAATGCTATCCCCTCCCTCTGCCCATTCTTGGGTGGCTCTCCCAGGATCTCAGCAATCCTGTGGGGCTGACTTCATCAAGGCTTTTTTTTTTTTTTTTCCTTTGAGAGAGGGTCTCACTGTCACTCAGGCTGGAGTACAATAGTACAAACGCAGCTCACTACAGCCTCGAACTCCAGGGCTCAACCAATTCTCCCACCTCAGCCTCTCATGTTGCTGGAACTATAGGTGCGTGCCACCATTCCCAGCTCATTTTTTGTAGAGATTAGTTCTCACCATGTTTCCCAAGCTGGTCACAAACTCCTGGGCTCAAGTGATCCTCCTGCCTTGGCCTCCCAAACTGCTAGGATTACAGGCATGAGCCACCGCTCTGGCTCCAAAATTTTCTTGGCTGCAGAAAATAGGAATCCTCTTCAAAATATTTAGAACTAAAGGGGGTTTAAGGTAAGGGAACAAAAGAGTCTCATGAAGCTCAAGGACAAGAAGCACAGCTGGGCCTCATGACAGACAGGAACAAGGAACTGGGATACTGTCAGGCTCCCAAGCAGCTGTGCTCTGCAGGACTCTTTGGGCCCAGATTGTCTCCAGTTTTCCTGCCACTCTTTGCCTCTGTTTTGTTTTCACCAAGCAGCTTTGCTTGTTCTACTTCCCCTTGCAAATAGCTAATCTGCAGTGCCTGAGAGTGTGTGTTCTTCCTTAAAGTGATGACCCAGAAGTGAAGGGTGATGAGTCTCAATCCCAAATTCCTAGGAGAGAAAACGTGATTATCTCTGCCAGAGTTAGATGTCCCCTGAGTCCAATCAGCTGTGGCCAAGCATAATGCTAACCTGGCTCCTAGAGCCCCACTCCTGTAAGAGGCACAGTCTGGGCAGGTTTACCTAGAGATGTTTGCTTCATTGGTCTTATTAATGGGGCTGCAGGGAGATTACTGGGTGTCAATCCAGGTTGTTGTTGGACCTCCTTCAGCCTGCTCAGCAGAGAGAGTAAAGGTTATTTGGTATAGATTGAGTATCCCTTATCTGAAGTAAATTGGACCAGTAGTATTTCAGATTTCAGATTTTTTTTTTTTTTTGGATTTTGCAAATTTGCATTATACCATTATACACTTGACAATTCCTAATCTGAAAATCTGAGGCTGGGTGCTGTGGCTCACACCTGTAATCCTAACACTTTGGGAGACTGAGGCAGGAGAATTGCTTGAGCCTAGGAGTTTGAGACTAGCCTGGGCAACATGGCAAGACCTTGTCTCTACAAAAATTTAAAAATTAGCTGGACACGGTGGTGTGCACCTGTGGTCCCAGCTTCTCAGGAGGCTGAGGTGACAGAATCATCAGAACCCAGGAGGTCAAGGCTGCAGTGAGCCATGTTTGTGTCACTGTACTCTAGCCTGGGTGACAGAGCAAGACCATGTCTCAAAAAAAAAAAAAAAAAATTGAAATCCAAAATGCTCCAATGAGCATTTCCTTTAAGTGTCATCCTGGTACTCAAAAAGTTCTAGATTTTGGAGCATTTTCGATTTTGAATTTTCTGATTAGGATTGCCCAACCTGTACTTCTCAGCTGAAAGTACAGCCTTCCCAGAAAAGCCTGGGGCTTTGTGGATCCTCCTATGTGGTGCATTGATAATTTGTTATTTTCTTTGGGGCAACGATCTTATTTTCAATAAGCTTTATATTGATAAAGAGCACTTACAGGCCAGGCGCAGTGGCTCACACCTGTAATCCCAGCACTTTGGGAGGCCGAGGTGGGCAGATCACGAGGTCAGGAGATCAAGACCATCCTGGCTGCGGTGAAACCCCATCTCTACTAAAAATACAAAAACTTAGCCGGGCTTGGTGGCGGGTGTCTGTAGTCCCAGCTACTTGGGAGGCTGAGGCAGGAGAATGGCGTGAACCCGTGAGGCGGAGCTTGCAGTGAGCCGAGATCGCACCACTGCACTCCAGCCTGGGCGACAGAAAAAAAAAAAAGGACACTTACAGCAAGTTTTTTTTTTCTTTTTCAGACTACGTATTCTGCATTTATTCAGCTACTTCCAGTTCTTGTGATTGTGATTATATCTGTCATTACTCAGCTGCTGGCTACTAATCCCCCATATAGTCTGTTCTATAAATCGTAAGTCTGATATTTCTAAATCTTTCTCAGTAACAGTTTGGGGGTGAAAGACTTGAAGGTTTTGCTGATACATTACTAACATTTCATTTCACCTTTTGCTGTAGAAAACACCGATTTGATGTTTAAAGGAACAGCTGGGTAGTCATGGTGCTGAGACTCAAAAATACTGAGGCAGTCTCCTGTGTGCCTCGGGAAATAGATTGTCTTGTTGTATAGTGACATCATCTGGTCAGCTGCAGAACAGCAGTAACTGGTTTTTGAAGGATCAGTAGAATTTAAGGTTTAAATGAACTCATTATCACACCATGGTAGAGTTAGAAAGACTCTGTTAAGCTGTTGATAGGATTGCTGGACCCTGTGGGTCTCAGAGCATAGTATTAATAATGGGGATCAAGTGATTATTTTCCATTTTTTTGTTTTTGTTGAAAATAGAGAAATTCCTTGTAATGCTTTTTGCATATAGATTATAAACTCTGATAGGATTTTAAAAATTTTCTTCAATTAATTCTTTCAGTTGATTCAGTTCCTAAAGTTTGGTCCCCAGACCAGCCATCATCAGCATCAACAGGCAACATGTTAGAAAGGCAGATTCTAGGATCCCTCCGTATCCATTGAATTAGAGGCTCTGGGGGTAGGACCAGAAGCCTGAGTTTTAACAAACCCTCCAGATGATTCTGGTCCCCACTGAAGTTTGAGAATCACTAGATTATCTTTTTTGTTAATAATGAATAATAAATTATTATTCATTATTATAATTTAGTGGGAAAAAACCTTTTAAAAGTAGAATTTATTAGACAATATATAACAGGAAGAGTCTTTGTCAGCAATCACTGTAGACTGAAGACCATCATTCCAGGTCACTCCAGGTCAGTATTTCCTTTTTTGTTTGTTTTTGTTTTTTGAGACAGAGTCTCACTCTGTCGCCTGGGCTGGAGTGCAGTGGTGCAATCTGGGCTCACTCCAACCTCCACTTCCCTGATTCAAGCAATTCGTGTGCCTCAGCCTCCTGAGTAGCTGGGGATTATAGGCGGCACGCACCACCACACCTGGCTAATTTTTATATTTTAGTAGAGACAGGGTTTCACTATGTTGGCCAAGCTGGTCTCAAACTCCTAACCTCAGGTGATCCGTCCACCTCGGCCTCCCAAAGTGCTGGGATTACAGGCATGAGCCATCGTGCCCGGCTAGTATTTTCCTTTTATAGAGAGCGAAGCTGAGGCTGAAAGAGAGGTTTTTTTGTTGTTGTTTTTGTTTTCGAAGCAGTCTTGCTCTGTCACCCAGGCTCCCAGGCTGAAGTGCAGTGGTGCAATCTTGGCTCACTGCAATCTCCTTCTCCCGGGTTCAAGCGATTCTCATGCCTCAGCCTCCTGAGTAGCTGGGATTATAAGCATGTGCCACCACACCTGGCTAATTTTTGTATTTTTTAGTAGAGACTGGGTTTCACCATGTTGGCGGGGCTGGTCTCGAACGCCTGACCTCCACCTGTCTTGGCCTCCCAAAGTGCTGGGATTACAGTCATGAGCCACTGCGCCTAGCCTTCATAGGGAGGTTTTTGCCATCAGGCCACACTGGCCCGATTCCCTCTGTTTCCCAGCTTCTCATGTTTTTCCATATGGCACTTCAGCTTTCTTTCTTGTGAGGCCAGCGGGGTAAGCACGGACCTGCTCTCTGTAAGCTCCCCTAACCCCTTAGAATGAGGGTAGAGCAGTCATGGCCTCAGCTCTTACTCTAATTAGAGAGGATCAAAGGAAAGGGCCGGAAAAAGGCCAAATAAAATATAGCCCCTTCAATGTAGAATTTGTCCAGTTTGAAGAAAACCATTTCTGTCACATTGTTTAACTTGAGTTTGGGGTCCCTTCTACGTTTCCTTACAGTTAGAATTAGTCAGCTCAGTACTCTTGTTAATGTTGCTGAGCACCAGATACCTTTGCATGTCTTGGACCCACAGAGAGTTAGCTCTGAAGCATCATTGAAATCTTTTGTCTGAGTTTCTTGCAGTTCTCAGTTAGCAGCTATGTGCGAAGTACTTTTTATCATGCCCAAAATATTGCTTCTAGGTTGGTGTGAGCTATCTGGTTTTTTGTAAATAATTTGCTATATAATATAATCAGTTCATTCCACCAGCATTTATAGTAGCCTACTCTGTCAGGTACCATACTAGATCCTACACAACATAAAAATTGTTTGTTTTAAGCATTCAGCATTCTACTTTTAGCACAGAGAGCAGTATAAGAGAGGTGAGTCCTTTAAGAGAATAAACTAGTTATGCTGAAGCTGAATTCATAGTATGAACTTGCTTACATAATACAATTATGATGATGTTATACTTACAATTTTGCTAGGGAAACAACAAGGGTATATTAGAAAATGATATCTGCCTCTGCTCTATGAGCAGATGATAATGATGATATCTGTGAGGGCAGTGCTAAGAGTAATATTGCCAAATATTATGAGCTCACATGAGCCTCTCTCTCCTTGTTTCAGGACCTTGGGCTACACCATTTCTAGAGAAACTCAGAACCTGCACGTGCCTTACTTTGTGGATAAAAACTTTGACAAGGCCTACAGAGGAGCTTCTCTGCATGACCTGGAGAAAACAATAGAGAAGGATTACATTGATTATATCCAGACTAGTTGTTGGAAGGAGAAACAACAAAGTAAGATGCTGTAAAAGGGGCATTAGCTGGTGGCTGTGGTTCCCAACAGGAGGCACCCCCAGCCTCCTGATCCCTCCTCTCTTCTTGTTTGAGGCTACGCATGTTTATGTGAACAGAGTTAGAGGACAAAGGCCATTCAGGATACTACAAAAAAGTAGGGGAAATTTGTTGACAGGATACATGTGGCCAGGACTTGGAAATCTTGGAAATTTAGGTGGCGCTAGTCACCTGTCTGTATGTCTGTCTCTCTTTGAGTCTCTACCTCTCTCTGCCCATCTGCCCCCTCTCCTCTCTCCACCAGCTGCCTTCCTTTCTTTCTTCCAGCTTCCTTTTTTCATAACCTTGTTTGCCATGGTTTACAGTAGTTGCCACCCTGCTTATCACTCTCTCCAATTCCCCAGCCTCACCAGTCAGTGCCCCTTTCTGCAGCACACACCTCCGTAAGTTCTTGGTGCTCGCTGATTTGGTCCACAGTTTCCCAATTCCACACTCCCTAGAGGGAAATCTGATCGAGCCAGCCTAACTTTTTGAAACAGAACAAAGGTTTAGAGGTTTCTGGTATGGAATGAGGTGTCCCCTACCCTCACCTCCAGCCAGTTGTGGCCACACAGAACAAAAGTGACCCCCTGGGTCTGCCCCTTTGGGTGTGGCAGGCCTTCCCCCCTATTTCCCTCTTTGGAGACAGTGGGGATGACAGCGTCTGCCACTGGCTTACAGCTCCAGCAAGTGTTACTAGGAGTGTCTGCAGCAGGGGTAGTCCCGTCTCAGCCAACAACTTCACCTTTGGTCCCACTTGAATTCTACACACACACACCGCGTTAGTGACTGTGTCTTCTAAAACTTGGTTTTGATTATTTTTATTTTCTTTTTTATTTTCAGGAGCTACCCTTTTAACTGAAGTTTTGGCTCATGTTTAAAAAGCAAATTCTGACTCATTTCTAAAGCCTTATTACTGAGTATCATTAAATACCTAATGGAGTCTGATAAAATTAGCTCTTCGGTCACAGTGCTGCTAAGCCCTCACTGACCATCACACACTCCCAACCCCGCCCTCAAGTTCAGCTCTCCTTCCTCTGTGTTCTTAAAGCACTTTGTTCAGCCTGCTAACATAGTACCGATCACACAGTGTTAGAGTTCCAGAGATATATGTCAGTCTCCCCTGCGAGACTGTGGGCTCTCTGGGAATAAGAACTTGGTCTTACTAATTTTGTGTCCCAGGCTCCTGGCACAGTCCTTGCTTCAGAACAGGTGCTCAACAAATGTCTTTTGAAGAGAGGATTCTCAGGAGTAGAAAACAATGAAAATGCTGAGGATTGTGAATAACAACAGCAGGGTTAGTGTCCTAGCTCACCCTTAGGGACCTGGTCTCTGCCCCCTATTTCCGTAGGGCAAAGTCCCACTGTTCTCTCAAGGTGTATTAGGAAGTTGGTAAGCAATGACTCTGGGATATAAGAGGAAATTAAACAGGAAGAGGAAATTCCAATTTATTGAAAAACACTGAGGGTTCAGGAAATACTCTACCCCATTGCTAAACTAGATTTTACAAGAATCAAAAATCAGGAAAGAATTTTAGAGCAGGATAAACGCCTCATACTAAAAGGCAGTATATAAGCCAGGCATGGTAGCTCATGCCTATAGTCCTAGCACTTTGGGAGCCAAGCCATGAGGATCATTTGAGTCCAGGAGTTTGAGACTGATCATTTGAGTCCAGGAGTTCCCAGGCTGCTGGGAACCCCATCTCTACAAAAAGTATAAAAATAAGCCAGGTGTGGCAGCACATGCCTGTGGTTTCAGCTACTCAGGAGGTCAAGTCTGGGAGATCGAGGCTGCAGTGAGCTGTGATCACTCCACTGCACTCCAGCCTGGGCCACAGAGCGAGATCCTGTCTCAATAAAAAGGCAGTATATACCTGGATCCAAATCAAGTGAAAGCCAGTGTATGTCCTGAAAATCCCCATTGTCTGGGTCCTGGGAGGGCTTTGACTTCGTTGCTTTCTGCAAGAACTGGATGAAAATCTGCATTTCACATTCTTCAAACACCCCCCTGCCCCACATCTTCCTCTGTGGCAGTAAGATGCTGGAATTATGCAAAGAGCTCATGGTAAGGATTGCACCAGAGGTGGTTTCTAAGCTTTTGTCTCCATCCCCATGAGGCCTAGTTCAGAGCTTTGGCACTCTCCAGGTATAAATAAAAATCCAGTGAGTAGCCAGGTTTGGTGGCTCATGCCTGTAATCCCAGCACTTTGGGAGGCCAAGGAGGGTGGTTCACCTGAGGTCAGGAGTTCGAGACCAGCCTGGCCAACATGGCGAAACCCCGTCTCTACTAAAAATACAAAAATTAGCTGGGTGTGGTGATGCACACCTGTAATTCCAGCTACTTGGGAGGCTGAGGCTGGAGAATCTCTTGAACCCAGGAGGCGGAGTTTGCGGTCTGCTGAGATCGTGCCACTGCACTTCAGCCTGGGTGACAGAGCGAGACTCTATCTAAAAAAAAAAAAAAAAAAAAAAAAATCCAGGGAGTAAGCATGATGCGTGTACCCACAAGTTCCAAATGGCAGTTATCAGCACAAACCCCTTAAAAATCTATTTCTGGCATTTAAGTACAGCGGCTATGCAGAGCCTCCACACAACCCAAGTGCCATTTGAGAACAAGCAGCATCTGCCCTCCGAATCCAGCAGCAAGTGCAGCCAACAAGGTTAAATTTAGCACTTGGAGGTTGTAAAAATAAACCCACTTGAGAACAAAGTTCACTCTTGGCAAAATACCAAATGCAAACTGTTTTTAGCAAGGTTAGCCATTGACTTTTTAAATCTTTGTTTGGTTCATTTATTTTCTCTGCTCTTCCTTAGAATGCTTGATCTGGGTGAATTTTTTTTTTTTTTTTTTTTTTTTGACAGAGTCTCGCTCTCTTGCCCAGGCTGGAGTGCAGTCATGCAATCTTGGCTCACTGCAACCTCCACCTCCTGGGTTCAAGCGATTCTCCTGCCTCAGCCTCCTGAGTAGTTGGGACTACAGGTGCATGCCACCATGCCTGGCTAATTTTTGTAGTTTTTAGTAGAGACGGGGGTTTCAAGGATGTTGGTCAGGCTGGTCTCAAACTCCTGACCTCAGGTAATCCGCCCACCTCGGCCTCCCAAAGTGCTGGGATTACAGGCGTGAGCCACCACACCCAGCCAATCTGGGTAAACTTTTATGAGTAATCCCTTACTATAAACATTAATTGTCCTGTTTACTTCTTCGCAGCTGCATCTAGATAGTAAACCTGATACCAGGGCAAGTGGCCACAACACTAGGCTGGGCTGGACGAAAGTAGCAGGCAGGAACTGCCTCTTGGCCTAGCTGAGCTGAGCTGAGCTCCTGGCCCGGACTGACAGAGGAGCACTTCTTTCTACACCCTTGAGCAGGATAACCTAGTGGATAGAAGCTTAGGCTTTGAAACGGGGATAGACTCCACTTCCTCCTAGAGAGGTTGTGTGGGTTATGGAAGATGGTATGGGTGTAACTCTTAGCACAGTGTCTGGCACATAGAAAGTGCCTAATTTCTGGTGGAGTCCTGGCTTTACCTGGCTTTGCACTGTAGACTGGATGTAGCACCACCTCATGGGGCTGGATCATGAGGGCAGTTGGGATCTGTTGCAGTGTTTCAGCTGTCGAGACCAATCTGGGCTGTTTTGCAGAGAGCCTTAGGAGAGGTTCTGGGTCTTGCTTCTCTTGGCAATTTGCCTGAGTCAGTTTATCTTTAAGGCTCAATGCTCTGTCCATCTGTTACAGTGGCATTCAAAGGAAGGGGAACTTTCTGCTGAGAAGAAAAGGTATTCTCTGGAACCTGCCACTCCCCCAAATTTTTTTAAATTACTTAGAATTTATTGAATATTAACAGAATTTGTCAAAAGTAGCATATTCTTCAAGTTGACCCTTTGTTCACTGAAGGATGAAAGGATTCACTGGCAGTTTGGAGAGAAGTTGCTCTAAGCTTGGTAGTGGAGATGTGGGACATGGTTCCTTGAAACACTGACCTTGAACAAGGTCATTGCTCTGGAGCAGGGGTCTCTGAGCTGGTTTCAGTGAACTTTATGAAAAGCAATGTGATATTTTGAGAAAAGCAGTTATCTTTCATCAGCTCGTTGAAGTGGCCTTCAATGTAGAAAATATAAGGAGTCACTAGCCCTTAATGTTTCCTGGAACAAGATTTCAGGGAATGAGGTATTTAGAAAAGCTGAGCAAATGAAAAACCTAAGGAAATCATTTCAAAGAAAAGCAAAACCACAGAATCTGTTTCAATACTGGTGTAACTGTGACTCCAGAGGACTAAAGGCATAGACTGACTTCACAGAGGCCTCCTGGGCGAGGCTACCCACGTGCCAAAGTAGCCTGAGATTGGAGTTAGTGCCGAGCCCTGTGCAGGATGCAGGAGCAGAGAGCTTTCATTTGGATATGGCCCATGATCCTCCATGACGCCCCATCACCTGCAAGGGTGACTGTGCCAAGGCAAGCCCTGGCTAGCAGGCGCTGCAGGCACCCTCACCGAGCAGGGAGAGCACATTGTTCTGGAGCCTGGGAGACCCACTGCTTGCCAAGCAACTGCTGGGCTAGAGCCCAGGCTGTGCAGCCTCCATTGTAGAGGGAGGGTTTTTATGCATATTCACCCCTCACTCTGGAATCCTGCACTTAATCTACACTTTGGGCCTTACTTGGGGGTAAATAGCATCATTGTGAGCAGAAATGCCAGACGGTGTTTTGTGTTGATAGAAACGTATTCAGAAAGCAATGCCCATTGTTCCCCCTGGCTAAATAATAATTCCGTTTCCAGGCAGTTTGCTGATTAATCAGACAGGTGTCTTTCGTTCCACCAAGAAAAACAAAATCTGTCAGCAAGACGATTAAGAATAGATAGGCATATTTCAAAACAATTAAAATAGCATTTTTACAAGTCTGGTCCTTTAAACATTGAGTAGCTGCCTGCTGTTGGAGGCTTTCAGAAGCCACACACCACATCCAAGCATGCCATCCTGTTAATATGCAATACGTCTCTAAAGGTGCTTTTCAGGCATTCCTCCTTGAATATGTCTGAAACTTCACAAAAGAATAAAAAATAGAGGCAGCCAAACCACCGTTGAGTCGGGAAACACAGCAGAGATTATATTCTGGTTAAAAATAGAATGACCTTCTCCACCATAAAGAGAAAATGAAATTCATTTTGTCAAGGAGACAAAGGTCACCGGATCCAGATGATTCAACTTTTAGAAAGGCCTAGCTGCCTTTGGCCTTTGAGTTGGGGACCCTACGTGTGGTGAGGGAATGAAGAGCGCCAGTAGTGCCCCGGCCTTCTGTAGATGCACACCCGGCAGCAGTAGGCTCTGTGTGCCTTCGCACATGTGAGTTATGATGCAGCAATGCAGGAGAAGAATAAAGCAGCTGTCTATTTCAGATGACAGGAATAGGCCACTGGACTCCATTCTCTCCCAGCTGCTGTTGGAATCCCGTTCGTAGGAGGCTATAGGGCGGTCTCACTGCACATGCGCAGGTTTCCTAAGTCTGGTGGCAAATGTTTTCTTGGTAAAAACTAAGTCCAGTGCTTTTCTAAGACAGCACAGATACTGTTGGACTGCAGGGTCACAGGTGCCCTTTAATCCTCCGCACCTGGTCTAGTGCCTAAGACGTGTTTTGTGAATAAATGAGTAAATGTTTCTTGTATTTAATTGTAAGAAAAAGCTTGAAATGAAGCAAAAGGAGCTTTGACTCCAGAAACATTGAAATGAAACAAAGGAATTCAGCTCTTGATGAATTGGTTACCTCTTTTATCTTTCAGAGTCAGAGCTGACAAATTTGGCAGGATTATACAGAGATGAACGATTGAAACAGAAAGCAGAGTCGCTGAAACTTGAAAACTGTGAGAAACTTTCCAAACTCATTGGCCTACGCAGAGGTGGCTGAGAGGATAATGGTCCTACGCAGGGCTGGGGTTTTGCTACTTGTTCCTATTTACGTTCCTGATTCCATTTTATAATACAAAATTAGGTAATGATGAACACTTTACTATTTGCTAACTTCGTTGGTTGGGCAGCGTGGCAGGAACATGGGCACGAGAGCCAGACGTGTCTTCACAGGATCATTCCTGGGGAGTGGCTCCAGGGGCCAGGAGTAGTTCATCTAAGTTAAATTAATGGCAAGGCATTGGATTCCGTCTCCCTGCTCCATGCCTGCCCTGCCTATGTGAATGGAGTTCAGGGCATCCCAGAGCAGATCCATGTTTTCTTCCTTCTTCCCTTCTTCAGTGAAGTCTTAAGAACCAGGCATTCCTAGGCTTAGCCAAAGCTTAATATTAGTTATTTACACTGTCTACCAAGAATTATACCTCTCCCTTCATTAGAGTCATCATCTCCACCAAGATTTAGCCTTTGGAACATGTTCCTGCCCAGCTTTCCATTTTCTAGGGGAATATGGAGAAATTTAAACTATTGTAGTCAATAGTTTTCTATTATTCCAATCTCTGCTCAGTTAGTAGCATTAGCAAACTGCCTGATTTGAGATTCCTTTATTTCCTTAACCCTTTCTCTTTTAGAGAGTCCAGAAATTAAAACTACTGAGAAGCATCTGGAGGCAGGGGCCGAGGTGAAGGTATAATGCAAGACCGAGCCTCATCTTCTCCACGAAGCCTCCCTACTCCATCATAGAACCCAGAGAATGTCCCTTCGGTCATTTCCCCTCAGTATCATCATTGGTGTCATTGCACTTGGGCTGAGTTCCTACATCCCACAGAGGCAGATGGCCAGACCCAGGAGGAGGCATTGCCAGCTCTCCAGGCTGTTTGCTCAAGCCTAGAGGTAGAGGAGACAGATCCTCTCTCCTTGGATATGGGGGTCTAGCGTTGGCCCCAGCAGCCACTTTGTTTAACCCAGTATCCTATAGCTCGTGATTTGAGATGCTTTTTCATTCATTCAACATTTATTGAGTGCCTACTATAAAAGCAGGGGCTCTCACACATATTTTTTTACTTAAGCCTCCTCACAACTCTGAAGTAGATGTATTATCCCTGGTTCTATGAATGAGAACATTGGCCCAGAGAGGATGACCCAGGTCATACAGCTGGTAGTGGCACAGCAAGATGGTAGGCTGAGTGTCAAGTAGAAAGTGGGAGAGCATCCTCATGTCTCAGGTGATTCTAGCCAGACTGGCAAAGCAGAAACTTTCCCAAGGATGCCTCTGTCCTCCCCAACCCCATGACCCCTCATCCTTTCTGTGGCAATCCTGCATCCGTTCAGGACAACATCCCTGCTGCTCTTTAGGAAGCAGGACCCTGTCTAACATAAATTCTATACACAAAATAAGAGGTCCCTCACAGGCAGGCAGCCCTCCCACTGGTGACTAGGAAGAATTCAGTCACTGCCTGGGCTGTGTGGTTCTGGGCCTTCCTGTGGAACTGAGCTGCTTGAATTATCATGACTCTGAACTTGGAAGGATCATTAAGTGACTGTAGCCTACACTCCATGCTTCCTTCATATTGGAAGAAAAGTTTCTGGTAGAGAGTCGGCCGGGCGCAGTGGCTCAAACCTGTAATCCCAGCACTTAGGGAGGCTGTGGCAGGTGGATCACCTGAGGTCAGGAGTTCAAGACCAGCCTGGCCAACACAGTGAAACCCCGTCTCTACTAATAACACAAAAATTAGCCAGGCGTGGTGGCACATGCCTGTAGTCCCAGCTACTCGGGAGGCCGAGGCACAAGAATCACTGCAACTTGCGAGGCGGAGGTTACAGTGAGCTGAGATCGCACCACTGCACTCCATCCTGGGCAACAGAGTGAGACTCCGTCTCAAAAAAAAGAAAAAAAAGAGAGTCTACATTAAACAGATTCCAAAGTAAAGTTTCTTCATCCCAATGCATGGCCATGATTTACACAGACGTGCCTAGCATGGCTCATCAACATCTGAACAGTTGTTCCCTACCATGCCTCTGCAGGCATTCCACAGAGTCAGGAGATGGGTTCACAGGTAAAGACTGGGGGCTTTAGTGGCTTGTAGGGGACAACTGCTCAGTTGTAGGGAGAGGGAGCATTTCTAGAGATAGCCAGATTTTGCTGCCCAACTAGATCTGTTCTCCTGGTTTTAGGGGGCCCTTCTTGATCCCCTCTGAGTGACTGAGGGAGGTTACATTGTAAAATATGTCCATGAGCCAAACAGGCTTATGGAAAGTTCTTCTACACACAAAAAAATCAAAGCTCTCCTCTCCCCATCCCCAACCTCTGCTAGAAAATTGGCCATAATGAGACTGACTTGACAGGTTAAAAGACCCTGTCCTAGATGCCCAGGAATCAGGTAGTCACACATTTTATGGACTTCATGGCAGCGATGAGTAATCTGTGATGATATTAAATAGAGGCAATAATAACTAACTCCATTAAATGTCATGCTGATTGTCTGTTTTTATAGCACTGATGATACTGTTTTATTTATTGCCAATAGACCACAACATTCACATCTGTTTTTCCTCAAGGGAACTGTATTTGCTTTTAGTTGAAGGATTTATCTATTTGATACTATCCAGAATATTGTTAAGCTATAATTTCCTGGGTTATATTTTAGATGGGTTGTCTGCACGGTGGTAAAATAAGCTTTTTCCTCTCGCCTACATCCTTTGGAAGATCTCCTGATCATACATAACTAGGTAGGGCTTATTCTTGCTGTCGGAGCTTGGCACCCAGCTCTAGACTGTTTCTTTGAGCATTACTGCAGATTGGAGATGTGTGTGATAGGAGCAGGGCTCAGAAACAGGGCTTGAGGCTCAAGCAGAAACTGAAGCTCTCATTCAAATGAAGGTGCTGTCTCTACCGCATGATCGGCAGTGAGGAAAGGAGGATGAAAATCCTTCTCATCACAAAGAGCTTGAAGGAATCCATGTCCCCGGATTAGCAACCCTAGAGTTCATCTGCGCAAGCCGGGAAATGTGTAAGCTTCCCTGATCAGCTCCAGGACTCACAGCACGGGAGCAGTGACCACTAAGCAAACGCCACTGCTGTGCTTTCTGTTGGAAATTGCTAGAAAATACAGTGAACTGGCCGGGCACAGTGGCTCATGCCTGTAATCCCAGTACTTTGAAAGGCTGAGGCAGGCAGATCATTTGAGGTCAGGAGTTCGAGACCAGCCTGGCCAACATGGTGAAACCCCGTCTCTACTAAAAACACAAAAATTAGGCAGGCATGGTAGCAGGTGTCTGTAATCCCAGCTCCTTGGGAGGCTGAGGCAGAAGAATCGCTTGAGCCTGGGAGGCAGAGGTTGCAGTAAGCCGAGATCACGTCATTGCACTCCAGCCTGGGTGACAGGGCGAGACTCTGTCTCAAAAAAAAAAAAAAAAAGAAAGAAAAAAGAAAAAACAAAATACAGTGAACTCCAGATGCCACTGGAACATTGGTTCCAGCAGCCTGGCCAAGCTATGTGTCATTCTTTTTCCTCATCATACCCAGGACGGGCTTTGTGAGGAGGCACTGTGCAGTTCCATTGGCTTTCTGTTACAGCTGGCCACACCACACAAGCAAGTGCATCATCTGCATGCACTACTCCTCACAGGAGCTTGCACTTCATTCATATTTATTCTGCCCTCATTTAAGGTGTAAGCTAGTGTCCTATTTATTTTTGGAAAGGGCCAAGTTACAAAACATCTTTTTGTTTGAGGCTGCACTGTTGATATGTCATGCAGTGACCACCAAGAAAGTATATACTCGTGTTAGATACTGATTACATCATTTACATCACGCTCAGTATTTGGAATTAAAGATGTGAATGTTCTGTGACCAGAGTAGGGATGACACAAATGGAATCAGCTGCTAGTGGACTAAGAATCTTGAAAAAATCTGGCCACCTCATCCACTACATCTGGATTGAGTGTATTGCAACAAAGAAAAACATTAAACAATTTTATATTAAAAGAATGGCTACTTTTCCTTGGTTCTTTTACCTTTGCCCATGGCATCCTTGGCCACTGCACATCGCCTCACTCCCTTGGAGCCACGTCTGACTAAAGAAGCTTTTGACACCTGCTCCAGTCTTCCCTCACCCGTCAGTGGGATTATTTGCATTTAGAATAGTAGATAGCATTGTTGGCATCAGTTCCACATTTTCTATCAGATAACAGTAGTTGCAGTACCTCACAGCCAATATACAGATCAAAACTACACTTAGCATCAGAAATTCAGGTGTTATCCCAGTTCCTTGCTGGCTTTGGTCCTAGTGGCCCATATTTAGGAAAGTTTTGGTTTAAAAATATAGTAAATGATATAAATATCATGATAGCTTTCATTTGAAAAAGAGGCCGGGCGCGGTGGCTCACGCTTGTAATCCCAGCACTTTGGGAGGCCGAGGCGGGCGAATCACGAGGTCAGGAGATCGAGACCACGGGGAAACCCCGTCTCTACTAAAAAATATAAAAAATTAGCCGGGCGTCGTGGCGGGCGCCTGTAGTCCCAGCTACTCGGAGAGGCTGAGGCAGGAGAATGGCGTGAACCCGGGAGGCGGAGCTTGCAGTGAGCCGAGATTGCGCCACTGAACTCCAGCCTGGGTGACAGAGCGAGACTCCGTCTCAAAAAAAAAAAAAAGAAAAAGAAAGTGAGATGAGATTCAATTCAGCAATGATTGAGAACTTACTCTGAGCCAGGTGGGCTGGGTTTTTGGAATGGGGGTCAGGGAACAGGTGAGGCCCAGCACCAAGACTCCTGGAGCTCAGATCTAATGGGGAGGCCAGGCTTTCCACAGCGCTCCCCAGTGCAATGAATAGCTAAAGGGAGACCAAGGGGACCACAGACTGTATAACAAAGGGATTTAACCCAGTCTGAGGGGTCAGTGAAAGCAACTCTAAGGAAGAGAAATGTGAAATATAATCACCCTTCCTACAGAGATGAGTGGATTTTTATTTAGCGAAGGAGCATGGAAGCAAGACTTCCAGTGCTCCCATTTCCATCACTAGCACTTCCACCCTTCCAAGTGCCAAAGTCAGCAACCCAAGCCAGGCACGGTTGTGCACACCTGTATCCCAGCTACCTCCGGAGGCTGAGGCGGGAGGATCACTTGAGGCCAAGAGCTTGAGACCAGCCTGAGTGATAATAGCAAGACCCCGTCCCTAACAATAAAATTAAAAAGTTGGCCAGGCGCAGTGGCTCACACCAGTAATCCCAGCACTTTGGGAGGCTGAGGTGGGCTGATCACCTGAGGTCGGGAGTTCGAGACCAGCCTGACCAACATGGAGAAACCCCCATCTCTACTAAAAATACAAGAATTAGCCAGGCATGATGGCGTGTAATTCCAGCTACTCGGGAGGCTGAGGCAGAAGAATCGCTTGAACCTGGGAGGTGGAGGTTGCAGTGAGCCGAGATTGCGCCATTGCACTCTAACCTGGGCGACAGAGTAAGACTCCGTCTCAAAAAAAAAAAAATTAAAAAGTCAAAAACCCAGGAAACTTTGTGTGGTAGACTTAATTTGGCATCCCCTAATATTTATGCCTTTGTGTGGTCCCTTTTCTAATCGGGGCTGGCCTTTGATCTTTAACCAACAGAATGTGGCAAAACTGGCAGCTTCCATTTTTGTACTTGGAGGGAAGCCAGCTACCACGTAAATTCAACCACATGAGACCACTACACTAACCAAAGGAGAAGCCATGCAGAAGAGAACCCAGCAACCAAGCTGACAGCAAGAACTGAGGACCCAAACATATAATTCAAGTTGAGCCATTTGTGTTACCCCAGATGATGGGCAGAGCAGAAATGTACTGCCCCACCAAGTCCTGCTCAGACTGCAGAATTGTGAGCAAATAATAAAATGATTGCAGCCATTTTTTTGCAGGTGCAGTGGCTCATGCCTGTAATCCCAACACTTTAGGATGCTGAGGCAGATGGCTTGAGCCCAGGAGTTCAAGACCAGCCTGGGCAACGTGATGAAACCCTGTCTCTACCGAAAAATACAAAAATTAGCTGCACACCTACAGTTCCAGCTACTAGGAAGGTTAAGGTGGGAGGATTGCTTGAGGCCGGGAGGTGGAGGTTGCAGTGAGCTGGGATCGCACCACTGTGCTCCAGCCTGGGCGACGGTGTAAGACTCTGTCTTTTAAAAAAAAAAAACAAGTTGCTGTTTGAAGCCATTACGCTTTATGGTGGTTTTTAGCAATAGACAGCCAAAACACCTTTTCCCTGTCCCCATATCCCCTCTCTCTGTTAAGTTCCATCAATTTCACCTCCAGAATATCCTAAACCTACTCTCATCTCTGACACTATCTGACTCTCAAACTACCATCCACTTTCACCGCGGTAGCCTTCTCAGTTAAAGTGGTCTCTGTGCGCTTACACAGCCCCACTCCAATCTGTATACCTCACTGCAGCCAAAGAGATCTTTTCCAAGCATAAATTGGATCACGTCATCCTCTTGCTTAAAATATTTCAGTAGCTTTCTTTTGTCCCTAAAATAAAAATCACCAAAATCCTTAGCATGGCCTACCTTGCTTAGCAAGGCTCTGCCAAGTTCTTGGCCTCTACCCACTGCCCAAGCCCCCTCTTGCCCTATAATCTTTTTCTTTTATGCCATGCTACCCTTTAGTTACTATACCAACCCCTTTTGCCCCAGGGACTTTGTGTATACTGTTTCCTCTTTCTGGTATCCCTACCTACTCACCTGCCCCTACCCTCTTTGCTAAGTGCTTCCTAGTTACCTTAATAGGCTTCAGCTCAAACATCACTTCCTTACAGAAGCTTTCCCTTGCACAGAATCTTAGCCCCACCTGGCTAAGTTTCCCTTTAGATTTATCTGGTTGTTTGATTATTGTCTGACTCTTCCCACTAGACTAAGTTTCTGACTGGTTTTACCTGAAATGAACCTTGAAGGGAGTGGTGTGCCATCTATCATAAGGATTTGCTCTAGAAGTGCAGCCCAAATTCTTTGACACTACTCCCATTGAAAGGTGGTGGGGTCGGGGGGGCGGAATCTGTGTGCCCTCCTCTGGAATCTGGACTCTGACTCCTTGACCAATAGAATACAGCAAAAATGACACTATGCCAGCTATCAGGCCCAGGCCTTAAGAAACTTGCATCTTCCATTTTCTGTCACTTTGAATGCTTTCTCTTTAACCCAATCTCCATGCTATCAGAAAGTCCAGGCAGCCTATGGAGAGGAACCAAGACCTTTGGTCCTCAGCCCTAGCAGAGCTCCCAGCTGACAGCACCAACTTGCCAGTCACCTGAATGAGCCATGTTGGAAGTGGAACTTCTAACTCCCCGTTGAACCATCCCAGCTCACACTGCATGGAGCAGAGATAAGCTTTCACCATTGAGCCTTGCCAAATTCCAGATTCATGAACAAAATGATTTTTTTCAATGACTTAAAAAAAATTGGGGGGTGGTTTATTTTGCACCAATAGATAACCAGAACATCAGCCAAAATGACAAGCCTGTGCAGAAAGGCAACCCTTCCCTGACAGGATCACAGAGCTGTTTGTGATGTCATGTCATCCTGAGTCTCACTGAGTCCCGGTTGACCAGGAGCCCAAAGTGCCTTTCAACATATAGAGGAGTCTGTGGCAGTGCCCAACCAGGGTGACCACCCCTCATGTCCATGCCAGGAAGCAGGTGCAGACCTGGATCCAGGGTTCTCTCTTGCTCATAAGTTTCCACCCCCAGGTGGCTGCTGGAGCCTACTGCTCTCCAGGTTTTTGCCCCAAATACGCAGAGAGCAGCCTGTTCCAGCTGGTGAAGGTGGATGTTGGATACCAAGGGACATCAAGCAGTGCCTCATGAAAGACCCTAGGGAGGGAATGCAGTTCGTGGGGAAGGCTCAGGAATCACTGCCCCAGAGGAATGTGCAGCTTTGTGCAGGGTGATTCAGGTGAACATTCACATTTGGTACACCAAGTTCTGAGAGGGTCTGTGCTGAGGCACACAACCTACACAGTGCCCTCTAGGCACACACTTTCCAGTACAGTAGCCAGTAGCCACACATGGCCATTTAAACTAAAAATTTAAAAATTTTAAAGAGCCGTGATTAAGGTGATCTTGAGAAAATAATAAAAAAAATTTAAAGCAATTTCTCAGTCACATGAGCTACGTTTCAAGTGCTGAAGAGCCACATGTGGCTAGTGACTATTGAATAGTGCAGCTGTAGAACATTTTCATCACTAGAAGTTCTATTGAACTGTATTGTTCTAGGCCCTTTAACAGAGGTCGGCCGGGCACAGTGGCTCATCGCCTATAATCCCAGCACTTTGGGAGGCTGAGGTTGGCCGATCACCTGAGGTCAGGAGTTCGAGACCAGCCTGGCCAACACGGTGAAACCCCGTCTCTACAAAAATACAAAAAAATCACCTGGGTATGATAGCAGGTGCCTGTAATCCCAGCTACTGGGGAGGCTGAGGCGGGAGAATCGCTTGAACCTGGGAGGCAGAGCTTGCAGTGAGCCAAGATTGCTCCACTGCACTCCAGCCTGGGCAACAGAGCAAGACTCCGTCTCAAAAAACAACAAAAAAAAGAGGTCAACAGAGATGGCCTTGTCTCCAAGTCCATGAAAATAAATGCAAGAACCAAAACAAGGGCTCCTGCTGAGAGAACCACAGGGATGGCCAAGTTTGTCAGGCCCTCGGGAGTTTTGGGGAGCAGCTTGAATGACTTACCCTGAGCTTTTGGCCTCCTTTCATAGTCACTGGTAACTTTTTTTCCAAACTCCTTGTTAGTATAGTCATTTCTTACTTGGGGGTATCAAATTCCATAACTTCCACCCATGACGTGCAACACAAATGCAGCACAGCATCCTGGTTAAGAATATGAACTCCAGGCCCAGCGAGGTGGCTCACGCCTGTAATCCCAGCACTTTGGGAGGCCGAGGCGGGCGGATCACCTGAGGTCTGGAGTTCGAGACCAGCCTGACCAACATGGCAAAACCTCGTGTCTACTAAAAATACGAAAATTAGCCAGGCGTGGTGGCGGGCGCTGTAATCCCAGCTACTTGGGAGGTTGAGGCAGAAGAATCGCTTGAACCTGGAAGGCGAAGGTTGCAGTGAGCCGAGATCACGTCCCTGCACTCCAGCCTGGGCGACAGAGCGAGACTACATCTCAAAAAACAAACAAAAACACGGACTCTGGAACCAAACTGCCCATAGCAGAACTCAGTTCCACAACTTACTAGAGTGACCTTGGGCAAGTTATTCATTCTCATTCTCATACAGCCTAGGTAAAAAGGGGCTAATAGGAGTTCTATGAGGGTCACATGAAATAATATAAACATAACGGTGCCACGAAATAGTGAACACAATATATATTCGCTCTGATGTTCTCCAAACCTAATCTTATTTGGATTTCCAAGAAGGAAAAAAAAAGCCTTCAATAGAGACTTGGTGAGTGTGCGTAATCACCGTATCCTTCCCTGACTTCATTTTACTAAACTCTCCTCCTTCAAGCCCTCTTCAGTCCTCCTAATCTCTTCAGGGCCCTCCTCCTCGGGTGGTGGCACATGACTCTAGTGCAGCTGCCCAGAGCCTGGTATCAGAGTATGAAGACTTTGATCTCAGGTGAAGCCATTCTTGTTTTTTATCTTCTTCTATCTTCCGTGCTTAGGCTTAGGACCCCTAAGTGTGTTCCAGGAGGCTGGAATCTCATACAAGGGAGGAAATTTGGAGATTAGGATAAAGATTTGGAGAAAGAGGCATGAGAAGCTAAAGATGCAGGAGTTGCCTATGCTGGCTCTTGCTTCGTGGTCATGCAGTTTAACAGGCCCCGGGTGAAGGCTGAGGGCTGGTGTTCTAAGTGTTGCCTGCTCGCAGGCAAGGAAAGTACAAGCCGGGCCCTGCTGGCTTCTCAGGACTGCGTGAGAAACAGAAGACGTAATAAAAGCGCAATTTCCTATAAACTTAAATGCCTTAAGGGTTGTCAGCAGTTTCCCCGCTCCAGGTGGCTCCTTTAAGAGGCGGCCCCTCGCCCCGCTAACAGAGGAAGTCCCCGCCCCCCGTTGCCGGGGTGCTCTGTGGCGTCGCATTCTCATTGGTGGGCGGCGGCGGGGATCACCGTTGAGGCAGCCATTTCCAACTAGCTGGCCGGGGCGGAAGATGGCGACGCCCCTCGGGTGGTCGAAGGCGGGGTCAGGGTCTGTGTGTCTCGCTTTCGATCAACTGCGGGACGTGATTGAGTCTCAGGAGGAACTAATACACCAGCTGAGGAACGTGGTATGCAGCCAGAGGAGCTTGGGGAGAGGCGGGGCCGGATGCCTCACTGGTGGGGGCGGGGCCAGAACCTGTTCCGATGCGGGGACCGTGGCTAGAACGCATGGCCCATGGCGTCATCAGGAGGAGGCCGGGCTCAGTCGGTGGGGGTGGAGCCAAAAAGGGGCGGACCTTCCTGAACCAGGGAATTTTAACTAAAATCAAGCCATATTCTCCCTTCCGTTTGCCTGGTTGCTGCAAGAGCTGGTAGAGAGTCCCCGAGCCAGGCCGGGCGCGGTGGCTCACGCTTGTAATCCCAGCACTTTGGGAGGCCGAGGCGGGCGGATCACGAGGTCAGGAGATCGAGACCACGGTGAAACCCCGTCTCTACTAAAAATACAAAAAAATTAGCCGGGCGTGGTGGCGGGCGCCTGTAGTCCCAGCTACTTGGAGAGGCTGAGGCAGGAGAATGGCGTGAACCCAGGAGGTGGAGCTTGCAGTGAGCCGAGATTGCGCCAGTGCACTCCAGCCTGGGAGACAGAGCGAGACTCCGTCTCAAAAAAAAAAAAAAAAAAAAAAAAGAGTCCCCGAGCCTCAGTTTCCCCATTTTCAGTGGCGATGACGTCACAGAGTTCCCAAGGCCCTTGTGTGCAGGCAGAGAAACTGTCATCCCTACTATTATGGACACCCTTCCCCAGAGTCAAAGGCAGTACCATATTGAATGCAGTAAGCGCAGATTTGGCCCTTGCCAACGCTAGCTTAGGGGCCTCCAAGAACTTTACATGCCTTAGCTTTTGCCTTCTCAATCAAACCCCAGCTAATGGGTGCAAAGCATTGCAGTCACAGATTACCTGGGTGGGCATGATAGAATCCTGGCCAGCTGGAGTTCATGGTTTTTCTGGTTTTGTTTTTCTGTCTTGATAAGAAGGTTGGGATGTATCTCCATCTCAGAAATAAAACTGGCTTCACATCTATTTCTCATTCTAAGTTGTTCTTAGACAATTTCTTCCCTTCTGGGAAGTTGAGTGTGGGGGGAAGAGGAGAGAGACATGTCCTATTTGCTACCCTAATGCTCTCATTCGACAAAATGTATGGACCTCTAGGCACTGAATTGCCTTTGATTCCCTGAAGGTACCCAGGTCTTCCTCTTGGCAGCTGACCTTGGCATGTGTGTCCCCACCATCCAGAGTGCTTTTCTCTCTGTCCCTCTTCTGGCCCACCCTATATAGCAGTCAGATCTCAGGTCTAACGTCCCCTTCTCCGGAAGTGATTCTGACCCTTCCCCAGGCTGGGTTGGGGCCTCCTCTGGGCCCCAGATCCCCTTATGTCTCCCCATCAAGGCACACAGCATGTTAGAAGTGCTAGCTGTGGACTGCCTCCTCCATGAGACTGGCTGCTCCTTGAGGGCAGCACTTAGAGCTGAGTCTCAGTTTATCTGTGGAACTGAATTCTCCCTTCCCAAGGCCTCAGTCTCATCCTAGGAACCACGAGCATCATCCTGTTACCCAGTTTTGGTCCTGGTCCCTAGAGGGCGCCCCTTCTACTCTAGCCCCAGGCCCTCCCTCAGCCAGGCTCTGTTGCAGATGGTTCTCCAGGACGAAAATTTTGTCAGTAAAGAAGAGTTCCAGGCAGTGGAGAAGAAGCTGGTGGTAAGTAATGGCCTCTGCAGTCTCCTAATCTTCCCCCGTTTCCCAGGACCCCTGTGGTTAGGCAGGCTCATTAAGCCTCTGATGGGTGCGGTGGCTCACAACTGTAATCCCAGCTCTTTGGGAGGCCAAGGCAGGCAAATCACTTGAGGTCAGGAGTTCGAGACCAGCCTGGCCAACATGGTGAAACCTTGTCTCTACTGAAAATACAAAAAAAAAAAAAAATATATATATATATTAGCCAAGCATGCGTGGTGGCAGGCGCCTGTAATCCCAGCTACTTGGGAGGCTGAGACAGGAGAATTGCTTGAACCCAGGAGGCAGAGGTTGCACTGAGCTGAGATCATGCCACTGCACTCCAGCCTGTGCAACAGAGTGAGACTCTGTCTAAAAAAAAAAAGAAAAAAGAAAGGTCGGCCTCTGAGAACTTCCAGCCCCAATAGCAAAGTGGCCAGAATCTCCCTGTGCTCTGGCTTCTGTGTGTCCCTCTGAGAAGGGGGGCTGGTTAAGGGAGTCTAGGAGACCCAAGGCAGCCTAGGGTAATGAGGTGACTGCTGCTGCCCGTGCAGGAAGAGAAAGCTGCCCATGCCAAAACCAAGGTTCTCCTGGCCAAGGAAGAGGAGAAGTTACAGTTTGCCCTCGGAGAGGTAGAGGTGCTGTCCAAGCAGCTGGAGAAAGAGAAGCTGGCCTTTGAAAAAGCGTGAGTGGGCCTCAGTAGGGGGTGTGGGGTTTGGGGGACGCATCTGCTTGCTAGCCTGCCCACCCTCCCATCTTATCTTCCCCACCCAGGCTCTCCAGTGTCAACAGCAAAGTCCTACAGGAGTCCAGCAAGAAGGACCAGCTTATCACCAAGTGCAATGGTAGGCGGGAGGCCTGTGCTCTCCACCACGGTTATATAAACGGGCTCTTTCCTAACCACCCAGTGCCTGTGTCAAAGGCAGGGTTTCACTCTAACACCTGTCCCCAGCTGAGGATACAGGCAGGCCCAGGTGGGCCACACCTTCGAAAAGGCCTTAAGGGACCAGGCAGGCCACGGAAATGAGGGAAGCAGTCGGTGTACTATATTCTTCACCGCCATAAAGGAATGGGCTTGCTCCCATTTTTCCTGAAACACACAACCTTCTTAGTCTACCTTTTGTTTTCCCACTTTTGATGGGTTACTCCTAACTCTGATACAAGAGGAACACAGGGCAAGCACTGTCCTATTTGGGACCTGATCCTTAGTCTCAGGGTCAGGACTCAATAGGGAAGGGTGCATGTGGTGACAGGGGGCTAGGATTGCCAGATCTTTAAAATGGAAACTAAGAGTTATTTTTATATTTCTAAGACTGGGTGTCACTATGCTGCCCAGGCTGGTCTCAAATGCCTGGGCTCAAGTGATTCACCCACCTCAACCTCTCCAGTAGCTGGGACTACAGGTGTGAGCCACTATGCCCAGTGAAACCAAGTTGTTTTATTTTATTTTTTTGAGATGGAGTCTTGCTCTGTTGCCTAGGCTGGAGTGAAGTGGCACATGGCTCACTGCAACCTCCGTCTCCTGGGTTCAAGTGATTCTTCTGCCACAGCCTCCCAAGTAGCTGGGATTACAGGTGTGCACCACCACGCCCAGCTAATTTTTGTATTTTTAGTAGAGATGGGGTTTCATCATGTTGGTCAGGCTGGTGTCGAACTCCTGACCGCAGGTGATCCCCCACCTCAGCTTCCCAAAGTGCTGGGATTACAGGCATGAGCCACCGCACCCCGCCAAAACCAAGTTTTAATGGAAGCTTTTCTGACTTTTTAGTGTTGGCAGTTGATTTTGAAATTTTAAAACTATCATGTAGGCCAAGTAAAATATCTGTGGGCTGCCAGTTTTCAACTCTGCTTTGTGCAGATGCCTGTGGGCCACTTGTTTGGCTCAGTTGGTGCCATAAGTTGTGGGGCACCTTCAGAGTCAGCTACACGTGCCCGTGCACCTCAGGAGCCCCTTTCATTTCCCGGAATGCTAAACTCCCCTTACCCAGTTTAAGTATGGGCTGGGCGCGATGGCTCATGCCTGTAATCCCAACACTTTGGGAGGCCAAGGCAAGCGGATCACATGAGGTCAGGAGTTCGAGACCAGCCTGGCCAACATGGTGAAACCCCATCTCTACTAAAAATACCAAAAATTACCTGGGCATAGTGGCGGGCACCTGTAATACCAGCTACTCAGGAGGCTGAGACAGGAGAATTGCTTGAACTCAGGGGGTGGAGGTTGCCATGAGCCGGGATCGTGCTATTGCACTCCAGCCTGGGCAACAAGAGTGAAACTCTGTCTCAAAAAAAAAAAAAAAAAAAAAAAAAGTAGGTATGAATTCCAGGCACATCTGCTTTGTTCACTGCAGCAGATCTCCAGTAGGCCAGAGCGCAAGCGCAAGAGGTTCAAGGTTCTTCCTGGTGGGGCTCCCACGTGGAGCCTTGAGTACCCTGCCTTTCACCAATTCAGCCTTCTCTCTCCCCTGGTGAGTGCTCTCACTGGGAAGATGCCAGCAGGCTGACATCTTGATCTGGCCAGGCGGGCTGACAGGTCTCATAGTAGTTTGGTCACTGGCTCCTGCCATGGCAGGGCCCAATAGGCAGTCACTGCCCCCATGCTCAAGGCCATTGGTCCCCTCAGTCTTGCCCTCTCCCTGAGTATCCCCTTACTTCCCAGAAAAGAACCTGGGGTTCTTTCCTGGTGGGGCCAGAGACCTCCTTCCCCTAGGTCATTTCCTTCCAACAGAGATTAGTCAAGCTCATGGGGCTTTGGATCTGCTTGTTGGAAGGTGTGTGTGTCATGGGGACAGGTCCTGGCTGCCTCCCCCAGAATATTCTAAATCCCTCCTGTGGGACACAAGCCCTCCTAAGCCAGTCTGGTGATGTGAACCTCACCCTGGCCAGTGCCTCCCACCCCACCCCACCCCTACAAACTTCCCTTGTGTGGTTTCAGTTTGGTTTTTACACTTACATAGTTCTTTACTCTCAAAGGGATTTTCTAACCATTCTCTCATCATCAGGTGCCACAGGCTTTTATTTTCAAGGAGTCACACAAATTTCTAATTCTTTTTCCCAAACGAACTTCACAAGTAATTAATCCCACTTAGCTGGATGCCTGGGAAGGAGGTTCAACAGTCCTCGTCCCATGACCCGGTGAACTCATGTCTTCATTCTCTCCCTTCACCTGTCTCTCCTCTTTTCCATGCTATGCCTTCACTTTTTACCAGGTCTTCTCTTTTGAAATCTTAAATGCTTAGACATTTTTGTATTTTCGGAGTTTATGTTCTAGTTAATCCTTGTCCAACCTTTTTTTTTTTTTTTTTTTGAGATGGAGCCTTGCTCTGCCGCCCAGGCTGGAGTGCAGTGTCAAGATCTTGGCTCACTGCAAGCTCTGCCTCTCAGGTTCACGCCATTCTCCTGCCTCAGCCTCCCAGGCAGCTGGGACTATAGGTGCCCACCACCATGCCTGGCTAATTTTTTGTATTTTTAGTAGAGACAGGGTTTCACCGTGTTAGCCAGGATGGTCTCGATCTCCTGACTTTGTGATCCACCCACCTTGGCCTCCCAAAGTGCTGGGATTACAGGCGTGAGCCACCGCGCCTGGCCTTTTTTTTTTTTTTTTTAAGCGGAGTCTCGCTCTGTCACCCAGGCTGAAGTGCAATGGCACAATCTTGGCTCACCACAACCTCCGTCTCCTGGGTTCAAGCAATTCTTCTGCCTCAGCCTCCAAAGTAGTTGGGATTACAGGCATGTGCCACCACACCCGGCTAATTTTTGTATTTTTAGTAGAGACAGGGTTTCACCATGTTGGCCAGGCTGGTCTCAAACTCCTGGCGTCAGGTGATCCACCCGCCTTGGCCTCCCAAAGTGCTGGGATTACAGGCATGAGCCACTGTGCCCGGCCCCTTGTCCAACCTTTGAAGACAGTAGGATTTTCTTTCTGTAGGAATCAGAATTTTCCAGGGTGCCATGTGGGGCAGTTGTGTAAATGAAGCACCTCCAGATCCCTACAGCCTCCTTGGATTTTGATCCAACACAGAAAAATTATTTATTTATTTATTTATTTATTTATTATTTAGAGACAGGGTCTTGCTCTGTCACCCAGGCTGGAGTGCAGGGGCACAGTCATAGCTCATTGCAGGCCCCAACTCCTGAGCTCAAGTGATCCTCTTGCCTCAGCAAGTAGCCAGGACGTAGACGCGTTCCACCACCATGCCCAACTAGTTTTTTTTGTGTTGTTTTTTTTTAGTTTTGTAGAGGCGAGGTCTCACTATGTTGCCCAGACTGGTCTCTTACTCATGGGCTCAAGCCATCCTCCTGCCTCAGAAAGTCATCTTTGCCTCAAATGTACGATTAATTTGGGGGTAGGCTTTGCCACCACTATCTCACCGGGTCTTCCCCACACCACTGTGGGATAGGGCTGTCTCTTTCCCCATCTTTGAAACGAGGAAACAGGTCTGAAAATCGAGGCAACTCCCGTCTTTTCCCACCACCCCTGAAGCCCTAGCACAAGGCTGGGCATCCAGCCAGCCTTCGGGAAGTTTTGTTGGACGGGGATGACTGAACTAGGTCTTTTTTCTGAGTCCTAAACCCCCAGGGACATCCCATTCATTCGGTCTGCAAATATGCTGTTTGTATACCTACTATGTGCCAGGTAGTGTTTTAGGCCTTAGGGATAAAGCCATGAATAAAACAAATATCCTTGTCACTGTGGACCTTACATCCCAGTAGCGGAGAAGACAGATGAGTAAAGTATATGGTATGTTAGGTAAAAGTGTTAAGAAAAATAAAGCAGGATGTTGGGCATGGTGGCTCACGCCTGTAATCCCAGCATTTTGGGAGGCTGAGGTGGGCGGATCACCTGAGGTCAGAAGTTCGAGACCAGCCTGGCCAACATGGTGAAACCCCATCTCTACTAAAAATACAAAAATTAGCCGGGCATGGTGGTGCACGCCTGTAATCCCAGCTACTTGAGAGGCTGAGGCAGGAGAATTGCTTGAACTCAGGAGGTGGAGGTTGCAGTGAGCCAAGATGATGCCACTGCACTCCAGCCTGGCCACAGAGCAAGACTCAGTCTCAAAAACAAAAAAAAAAAAAGAAAGAAAAAGAAAGCAGGAAGAGGGAATAGGAAGTACTGGGAAATGTAATTTTTAGATGAGGGAGAGTTGCTCGAAGGAGGCAACATCTGTAAAGACCTGCAGGAGTTGAGGGCAGGCGCCATTCATCTTCCAGCCTTTGGGCAGGACTGCCCACCTGTCTCCAAGGACCTTCTCCTGCCCTCATGTGGGTCCTCTGGTCCAGAATAGACTTGTGAAGTCATTGACAACAATCTTCAAACACTGCACTCCCCCAAGACTGCATAATAAACTCATTCATACTAAGATATTAGCAGTTCTTCATAGAGAACTCCTGGGTGGGGAGCCAAGCTCTGAAAAGCCCCATGAGGGAATGCCTTATCTCAGGAAGGAGCCCTGGGATGGGAACCACCCCTCCTCCCTGCCTCTCTCCCACACAGAGATTGAGTCTCACATTATAAAGCAAGAAGATATACTTAATGGCAAAGAGAATAAGATTAAAGAGTTGCAGCAAGTTATCAGCCAGCAGAAACAGATCTTCAGGTGAGGGGTCTGGGCCCGGCTGGGGATTGTTGATGACACTGGGGAGCCAGACCTCTGGCCCCTACCTACCCTCGGCTGTCCACAGCCCACCACCAGCTGGCTCCGTTGCAGGAATCATATGTCTGACTTCCGGATCCAGAGGCAGCAGGAGAGCTACATGGCCCAGGTGCTGGACCAGAAGCATAAGAAAGCCTCAGGGACGCGTCAGGCCCGCAGCCACCAGCATCCCAGGGAAAAATAAAATGGCCGCCGCTTTCCTGTTCTCTGGCTGTATTCCCCAGCCTCTGCCTTCTCTGCTCTGGGAGTCCCCAGCCTCTATCCCCTGCTACTTCCCTCCCTCTTGGGTAGTGGGGGGGTCCACAAGGTGGGGCTTGTAGCCTAGGGGAGGAGCTGAGTCTTTGTTGTCTGGTAGGCACCGCCGCTTCCTTTGGGTGTTTAACCCCTTCCTATATAAACAGCCCTGGTCATCCAGTAACATCCCACCCCACTCCCAGTGTCCTGGTAAATTTAACTCTCCCAACTTGACTACAGGGCTGGAAGCCCTGACCAGAAACTTCAAAGACAGTGGGTTCCAGAACCACAAGGAATTTGGGAAGTCAGTTTCCATCACATGACAACAATGTTATACCTGCAAATTGCATTTGCACCTGCTGACACCTCCCCCAAACAAATGGGAGCTTCACAATGGGAGGAAGAGAAAAGACAATACTGTGTGTGGTTTTAAGGTGGAGAAACAATCTGGGAAGGGACCTCGATTTGCACAAGTTGCACAGGCAGGGCTGGATAGGATGGACCAGCAACATTCTTTCAGAAGCCATCGCCAAGTGCCCCCAGGTGATCATGGGGACACACCCAGGCAGAGGACCCACTTCAGGGGTCAGATTAGCCCAGTGTAGCCTGTCCTGGGTCAGTTTGAGGCCAAGTGCACAGGAGGGGGCAGTGCTCTTGCTCCAGGGCCAGCTGGGGCCTGAGTCATAGCAGGACCTTGAGGCCAGAAATTTAAGGGCAAGTGGTGCCCACAGTTGTAAGACAATGACAGGTGGTGATTGCCTCCCAACCAGTGCCTGTCCCCAGGGCAGGTCCTAAGGCTGTGGGGGCTGAAATTAGGGCCTTGTGAGTACCTGGGGGGGCACAGGGCTGTTCTGGCCGTAGGGGCCTTTGGAGCTGGGAACACAAGCTACTTCGAAGCTTCCCATGGGACCTCACATCGGTATCCAGGGCCTGTTCTAGGTGCTGAGGCAGACTGTGAAAGCTAGAGCTGTCCACTCCAGCCCCTTCCAATAGGTCCCACTGAGGGCAGTGGGTCCAGCAGGGGTAGTACCTTCCTGAGGCCCTGAGGAGTCAGGGAGGCCTCTAGCGGTGCTCTTCACTCTACTGAAGGTTGGGGATCAGGGGGAGTGTAACTGGGGTCAAGGAAGGTGGTGCGTGCACCCTTAGGAGCTCTAGCTGAGGCCAGCAATGGCAATGGGGGGTCCCCTGAAGTGATGTTAAGACACCCGGGGCTGAGGGGAAGATGAAATTGCTGGCTCTACCTGAGTTTCCTGGCCTGAAGGTCTGGTTCACCGGCTCACAACCTGAACCGCACACAGCAGTGCCTGACTTCAGGCGGATCCCTGCTGTGCTTCAGTTTCCTCACCTGTGAGATAGGTGGAGTTGGGCCTAACTCCTGGCTCCAAGGCTTGGGAAGTTGGGCCTGCCATTCCGTCACCTGCCTGTCAGCCAAAGCTTGAAGCCCACCCCAGGTACTCCGGCTTGTGCCTGAGAAGGGGGTTAGTTGGGCATGGGGGCTGGACAAGGAAGGGTGCAGGGCCCAGGTCTTTTCTGCTGCCGGCGCCGCTGGCTCAGGAGTGGACGCGGCCGCTTTAAGGAGCGGTGACCCCACGGCATCCTCGGGCGGGGCGGGGACAGTGCCGGCGCCACCAGCGGAGGCGAATGCGAGGGAGATAGTGCGCGGCGTCCGGCCCCACCATGCTGACCGCGCTCGCCCCGCCAGCCCTGCCTGGGATCCCGAGGCAGCTGCCCACGGCCCCCGCGCGGCGCCAGGACTCCTCCGGTTCGTCAGGCTCCTACTATACGGCTCCGGGTTCTCCGGAGCCCCCGGACGTTGGGCCGGACGCGGAAAGCCCAGCGAATTGGCCCTGGGTGGCCCCTGGGAGGGGGGCGGGCGCGCAGCCTCGCCTGTCCGTCAGCGCCCAGAATAGCCGCCAGCGGCACGGGCCCGGCTCGGGTTTCCCGCGAGGCCCAGGTTCCGGCCCACGGCCACCCCAGCCCCAGCTGCGCACGCTGCCGTCGGGGGAGATGGAAGTCATCTTCGGCGTCGGGCCCCTGTTCGGCTGCTCCGGCGCAGACGATCGCGAGGCACAACAACAGCTCACGGAGCCGGCCTTCATCAACCCCTTGCCGACGGGGCCAGAGTCTCCCGCCCTGGTCCCACGCCAGTCCCAGGTCCCCGATGGTGGCTCCCGCTGGGCCACTTACCTAGAGCTGCGGCCCCGTGGGCCAAGTCCTGCCGCCCCAGCGCAGTTCGAGTGTGTGGAGGTGGCTCTGGAGGAGCGCGCCGCGCCAGCCAGGCTCCGGACGGTGCCCAAGCGTCAGATCGAGCTGCGCCCCCGGCCCCAGAGTCCCCCGCGGGCGGCCGGCGCGCCGCGCCCCCGGCTGCTCCTGCGCACCGGCTCCCTGGACGAGTCCCTGGGCCGCCTGCAGGCCGCCGCGGGCTTCGTGCAGACGGCGCTGGCCAGAAAACTAAGCCCCGAGGCCCCGGCCCCGAGTAGCGCCACCTTCGGTCCCACGGGGCGGTCGGAACCTGCGACCCGGGAAACGGCCCGCAGCACCCGCGTGGTCCTGGAGAAGGCTAAGTCTCGGCCACTTCGCGTACGAGATAATTCGGCCCCCGCCAAAGCCCCGAGGCCGTGGCCCAGCCTCCGCGAGCGCGCGATTCGGCGCGACAAGCCTGCGCCCGGGACGGAGCCGCTGGGTCCTGTTAGTTCCAGCATCTTCCTTCAGTCAGAGGAGAAGATCCAGGAGGCGCGGAAGACTCGGTTCCCGCGAGAGGCGCCGGATCGAACTGTCCAGAGGGCACGGAGTCCGCGTTTTGAGTGTAGGATCCCCTCGGAGATTCCGAGTAGGGCTGTGAGGCCAAGGAGCCCGTCCCCGCCGTGGCAGACTCCAAATGGGACTGTACGGAGTCCTCGCTGCCCGTCGCCCCAGAACCTGTCCCCGTGGGATCGGACTACTCAGAGGGTGAGTAGCCCATCGTTCCCTGAAGCCTCTTCCGCGTGGGAAAATCAAAATCCCGCCGTCGAGGAAACTGTCAGCAGGAGAAGCCCTTCCCCTCCAATCCTTTCCCAGTGGAATCAGTGTGTTGCCGGGGAAAGGAGCCCGTCCCTCGAAGCCCCTTCCCGGTGGGAGATTCCGCATTCGGCAGTCGCGGATGCGGTGGAGCCAGGTAGCAGCCCGTCCCCGCCAGCCTTCTTCCCGTGGGAGGCTCCAGATCGTCCTACTGGAACTTGGGGCCCATCTCCCCAAGAGACATGGGATCCCATGGGGCCGGGCTCATCGATAGTATTTACTCAGGAAGCTCAGAATGGGTTAACTCAGGAGGAGTTGGCACCGCCTACACCGTCCGCACCCGGGACTCCAGAACCAACAGAGATGCAGAGTCCATCCACGCGGGAAATTCCAGATCTTGCCTTTGGAGGGAGTCAGCCGTCCCCAGAGGTAGCAACAGCACCCGAGCCGCCCGGCAGCCACCCTGTGGGCACCCTGGACGCCGATAAGTGCCCGGAAGTCTTGGGTCCTGGAGAGGCGGCCTCGGGACGCCCGCGCATGGCCATTCCGCGGCCTCGAGACGTGCGCAAGTTGGTGAAGACCACGTACGCGCCAGGCTTCCCAGCAGAAGCACAAGGCTCTGGGCTGCCTGCGCCTCCTGCCGACCCCTGCGGGAAGGAGGGCGGCGAATCCAAGACGCAAGAGCCGCCAGCACTGGGGCCCCCTGCCCCGGCTCACTACACTTCCATTTTCATCAAGGATTTTCTACCGGTCGTGCCGCACCCCTACGAGCCTCCTGAACCGTCCTTCGACACGGTCGCCCGGGACGCCTCACAGCCCAACGGGGTCCTGCGGCGGAGGGCAGAGAACAGCACGGCGAAGCCCTTCAAGCGCACAGAGATCCGCCTGCCTGGGGCCCTGGCCTTGGGTCGCCGGCCCGAGGTAACCTCGCGAGTGCGAGCGCGCGGCCCTGGAGGAGAGAACAGGGATGCAGAGGCCCAGCGACTGGTCCCCGACGGCGACGGTCGGACCAGCCCTCTAGGCGGCGCCCGCAGTTCATCCCAGCGCTCCCCCGTAGGGCCAGCAGGGGTCCGATCGCCCCGCCCCAGCTCCCCTCAGGTGCAAGCCAGCCCAAGCCCTGGGGTAGCACCCAAACCGAAGACACCACTTACGGCCCCCGAGCCCGCGGCTGCCGTCCAGGCGCCACTCCCGCGGGAGCCCCAGGCGTCGGCGGGCAAGACGGCCCCAGCCCAGCCCCGCGCTGCCTCGGCGCCTCCCACGGACCGGTCCCCGCAAAGCCCCTCCCAGGGAGCGCGCAGGCAGCCCGGGGCCGCGCCCCTGGGGAAGGTCTTGGTGGACCCCGAGAGTGGCCGCTACTACTTTGTGGAGGCGCCGCGGCAGCCTCGGCTGCGGGTGCTCTTCGACCCTGAGAGTGGGCAGTACGTGGAGGTGTTGCTGCCGCCCTCGTCTCCCGGGCCGCCCCACCGCGTCTACACCCCTCTGGCCCTGGGGCTCGGCCTCTACCCGCCCGCCTATGGGCCTATACCCAGCCTCTCTCTGCCACCGTCCCCGGGCCCGCAGGCCCTCGGCAGCCCCCAGCTACCCTGGGTCTCTGAGGCAGGGCCCCTGGACGGGACCTACTACCTGCCAGGGAGTGGGACCCCCAGCCCCGCACCTCCTCTGCTCCTCTGTGCACCGCCCTCCAGCTCAGGTCCCACCCAGCCCGGCAAGGGTTCATTGTTCCCGCTGTGAGGCCCCGGGCCGATCCCCATGGAGTTGGAGCCCTTGGATGGCCTGGGAGGTTCTGGCATCCAAGCCCCTACCCTCCTCTCTTTCCGTCGCCTCTGTCTTTAACCCATCCCAGTCAGTCGTCGGACAGGAAGTGATCTTCAGAGAATGAATCTGAGCCCCGAGGCTGGTGGAGCTGGAGTCACCCAGGAAGTGGCTGCCTACTTCCTCCCCCAACAAAATTATGTATCCCTTTCCCAGGCATTCCCAGGGCGTGGTGTGGTGTGGTGTGGTGTGTGGGTGTGTGTATATGTGTATATGCGGGCAAGCAAATAGGGAAAGTGAAGCATCCCTGGGCTCGTCCCCAGGAGCCGATCAGAGGAGGTGCTGTGGCTGCCGTGGGGCAGCAGGAACGGGAGCAGCAGGAGACAGGGCGGGGAACTGTCTGCCCTCCCTGATGGCGGGCGCAGCTGAGGTGAGGCTGGCCAGTGCCCCTGGTGAGGTGGCAGGAAGGACTCTGGCTGTCAAGTCTGCTCTTAGAAAAAGGAGCTGAGCTTTGGCCCTGGAGGTTACTGGGGGGAAAGTGGCCAGTACAGCCCAGGCCAGGCTGGCTCTGAGAAAGAGAGCTAAGGTAGGGGACAGCAGGTGGAGGCAAAGCAAGGAATACAGGGAGGGCCTGGGTTGGGGGTGAGCCTGGAACTTGGGGTGGGAAGATGGGGAGCCTGGCCCTCAGAGCTGAGCTGACTCATTTTTGGGCCAGGGGTGGGGCTTCAGTCCCCCACTCCCTACATCGGGAGAAGGTGAAATGGTCATCAGGAAGCTCTGAGAAGAGGGAGCGTTGGGCTCTTGTCCCACAGGAGCCTCTTGACCCCTCTGTGTGGCTAGAAGGTGGGTTAGGGCCAGCAGTAGAAGCTATACCCCTGGTGGAGTATCCAGAGGGATCTGAAGCTCTTGGCAGATTCCACTCCCCAGTAACAGATGTGGCAACAATGCCCAGAGAGGGGCTGGCCCTACAGACCAGTCACAGCAAGGGACAGGGCCCAGAGCCTGCGCTTCAGTTGCCCTGAGATTTCAGGAGCCTCTGAGGGAGATGAGGGGGGTCTGCATGAGGTGGGAGGTGGTGTGCGTGGGGGTCTGTGTATAGTTCTGAACCGGAAATGGCTGGCCCTTGCCAGCCTGGTGTGTGATGTGATGAGTTTGGGAAGGACAGTTTCCATGAGAAGCAGTGGGCAGGGATGGGGATGGATGCCTTCGTTGTTCCAGGCCTGTCAGGGAGCCCAGGTCCCTAGCAGTCCCTGCCCTCTGCCCTGGACTGGAAGCTGACTAGGAGAGCTATGAATCAGAACAACTGGCCATTTTCTAGCTGGAGATGCCAGCTCCGATGGCATGGAGGGCCCTGGGGCCACCCCAGGTGCCTTTACTTCATCCTGGTATGTAATAAATTACTGACCATGGAGCCATGATGGCTGAAATAACTGGTGTGAGGTGCCTGATTTCCTGCCACGGCCTGTCAACACCCTCCACAGTGCCCTTCCATGCCTGGGTGTGGCCTGGGTGGAGGGGACCTCGGGGCTAGGGAAGGAGACCATGTGTGTCTTGGAAACACTATAGCATCCCTGTCTCCCTGAACTTGCCTCCCAGGAGGCTGGCAGCCACACCTCATTCCTTCTGGTGGTTGATTGGCCAGGGAGCCTTGGGGTCAGTCAGGCTTGGGTTTCTCAGCATGGACCCCCTAGCTATGTGGCCTTGGATTTGTCACCTCTCTCTCAGCCTTTGTGTCAGAAGAGGCAGAATAAACATGACAGTCTCATTTCTCAGAAAGGTCAATGAAACAAAAAAAGATGACGGCAGCCAACCAACTCTTCCCACAAGGCACTCAGCACAGTGCCTGCCACTTGGCCAGATCACAGGATGTGGGCAGTATCGGCCCCTATGTGTTCCTGCCTAGGCCCAGCCCCTCTCCTTGCCTCATTGCTCCCTATCTGTGAAATGGAGCTGAGATGGCTGGAGCCAGGGTCCAGCTAGAGGACATGCCCACGTGGCATCTTCCGGGCCCTGGAGGAGGGAGTGGGAGGAGGATGGGAGGGGTGAGGTGTCAGTTCCCCATTGGTCTAGGCCAGGTGTTCTGTAGCGGTCCCCACACCACACAAGCACACACACATCTGCACCTCAACCACAGACTACACTTGCTGAACTGGCTCCTGGGGCCATGAGGCTGTCACTGCCACTGCTGCTGCTGCTGCTGGGAGCCTGGGCCATCCCAGGGGGCCTCGGGGACAGGGCCCCACTCACAGCTACAGCCCCACAACTGGATGATGAGGAGATGTACTCAGCTCACATGCCTGCTCACCTGCGCTGTGATGCCTGCAGAGCTGTGGCTTACCAGGTGAGTCCTTCGCCACTGTCACCCTGCCCTGCTCACACCCCTTCTCAAGCCAGACCCCTCCACCCACCTCAAATTCCACCACCGGCCTTTGATCCCCAATCCCTACCACTGGGCATCAAGCCACAGATGCAGCCTTTCATTATATACCATGCCTCAGTTTACCCATCTGCCTGCCTAACAGCAGACAATCTGGGAGACCTCCACAGTATCTTGAGACCCCAGGGAATCACTCACTTGTCCTTAGACTTCTCCCTTTCCAGGCCCATCCTTGAGTCTGGACTCCTTCCCCAAACCTGACGGGGCGGCCTTGGCTATGTGTACATGGTGCACGTGCACACGTGTGAGCGCCTGCACGTGAGTATGCATGTGTCTGGGTTCACACACACACCTGCTGAGCATGCCTGCGTGCCAGTGTCTCTGTGAGGTGGGGGCCTGGGAGTACTTGTGCGATTGAATATTGGGCTCCAGTTTTTCTTACCTTGTTCTTGTGGTTTCAAATGGCATGTGCCGGCCGGGCGCAGTGGCTCATGCTTGTAATCCCAGCACTTCGGGAGGCTGAGCGGGGCCAATCGCCTGAGCTCAGGAGTTCGAGACTAGCCTGGCCAACATGGTGAAACCCCGTCACTACTGAAAATACAAAATTTTAGCCGGGTGTGGTGGCACGCACCTGTAGTCCCAGCTACCTGGGAGGCTGAGGGAGAAGAATCGCTTGAACCTGGGAGGTGGAGGCTGCAGTGAGCTGAGATCATACCACTGCACTCCAGCCTGGGCGACAGACAGTGTGAGACTCTCTCTAAATAAATAAATAAAAATAAAATGACACGTGCCACTGGGCAGGTGTGCCCTGGAGGAGGGACCCCAGTGCCAAGGCCTCACCTACCACTTCAGCATTTCTTTCCCATCCCCGACCCCCATCCCAGGGAGCTTTAGGGCTGGGCGGGGCGGGGGGGAGCGTGCAACAGCCTCACAGCTGCTTCCTGCTCAAACGGCTCTCTTGCCACCTTATTTTCCCCAGAGACTCTGCTCCTATCCTCCCCACCTCCCCCTAACTGAGTGGCAGTCCTGAGGCCCTGCCTCCCAGTCCCTCCTTGTTCCAGATGTGGCAAAATCTGGCAAAGGCAGAGACCAAACTTCATACCCCAAACTCTGGGGGGCGGCGGGAGCTGAGCGAGTCGGTCTACACGGATGTCCTGGACCGGAGCTGCTCCCGGAACTGGCAGGAGTGAGTTGCCAATCCTGCCCCCACCGCTCTCCTCCAAGGGCAGGCTTGGTGGGTGGAGATTCCCACTCAGCCGCTCACACAATACACACACTCCTCTAGGACTCTGGTCCAAGGGAGGGGCTGGCTGGGATGAAGTCTGGGCTCTGGAGCTGAGAGCAAGTGGGAGAGCAGAGGGCCAGCAGACAAGGTCACCCTGTGACCTTGGGCCAGGGGCTTTACCTCTCTGAATTCCACGAACGCCCAGCGTGTCCAACTTGGTGTGGAGATGGGTCTCTCCCTGGCTGGGCTTCTGCCAAAGCTGTACTCCTCTCCTATCCACTGCCACCAGCTACGGAGTTCGAGAAGTGGACCAAGCGAAGCATCTCACAGGCCCAGGACTTAGCGAGGGGCCAGAGCCAAGCATCAGCGTGATGGTCACAGGGGGCCCCTGGCCTACCAGGTGATGCCCGGGGCTTGGGGATAGGATGAAGCTCCTGGAGCCTTGGTTTGCCCCACTGTGGGCTGGGCAGCATCTGAGGCTCCCGCTGGGTTCCCTTAGGCTCTCCAGGACATGTTTGCACTACTTGGGGGAGTTTGGAGAAGACCAGATCTATGAAGCCCACCAACAAGGCCGAGGGGCTCTGGAGGCATTGCTGTGTGGGGGACCCCAGGGGGCCTGCTCAGAGAAGGTGTCAGCCACAAGAGAAGACCTCTAGTCCTGGACTCTACCCTCCTCTGAAAGAAGCTGGGGCTTGCTCTGACGGTCTCCACTCCCGTCTGCAGGCAGCCAGGAGGGCAGGAAGACCTTGCTCTGTGCTGCCATCCTGCCTCCCTCCTCCAGCCTCAGGGCACTGGGGCCTGGGTGGGAGCCAAGGCTTTCCTCTCTGGACTCAAATAAAACCCAGTGACCTCACTTCTTTTCTCTGCAAAAGGTGCTTGGGGGGCTGGGAGTGCAGACATTGGTGTTTCTGCTGATGTCCCTTCTAAAAAAAAAAAAAAAACTCTCAAAATCAATTTTTTTTTTTTTTTTTGAGACAGTCTCACTCTGTCATCCAGGCTGAAGTGCAGTGATCTTGGCTTGATGCAACCTCCACCTCCCAGGTTCAAGCGATTCTCCCACCTCAGCCTCCTGAGTAGCTGGGATTACAGGCACCCACCATCATGCCCGGCTAATTTTTGTATTTTTAGTAGAGACGGGATTTCACCATGTTGGCCAGGCTGGTCTTGAACTCCTGACCTCAGGTGATCGGCTCGCCTTGGCCTCCCAAAGTGCTGAGATTACAGGCGTGAGCCACCACGCCCAGCCTTCAAAATGCTTTTTCTATTCTCTCACTCAACAACAACACAGAAGATGGCTGTGACCAAATGCGTGGGGGCTTTCCCCCATACACCAGGCAAGCAGTTCTGCAGCCAACACCAGCTGGGTGCCCTCCAAAATTCAATTCTGGCACTATCTACCTGGAGATAGCATCAGATCCCACAGGCTGAGGGCTCAGTCCCCCATTCTGTCCCCCATTCAGACACCAGTTCCAACTCCAGGCCTCTGGAGCTTCTGGCCTACTGGCTTCAAGATGAGGTTCCTACAACCCCCTCTTTGAGTTCAACTAATTTGCTAGAGTGGTTCTCAGAGCTCAGAGAAACGTTTACCAGTTTATTATAAAGGATGTTACAAAGGATCCAGATGAAGAGATGTGTAGGGCAAGGTATGGGGAATGGGTTCGGAGCTTCCATGCCCTCCATGGATGCATCACCGTCCAGGAACCTCCACGTGTTCAGCTATCCAGAAGCTCTCTGAACCCTGCCCTTTTGAGTTTCTGTGGATAATTCATTACGTAGGCATGATTCATTAAGCCATTGGCCATTGGCGAACAACTTACCCTCCAACCTGTCTGCCCTCCCTTGACTGGGGATGGGGGGTGGGGGGAGGCTGAAATCCTGCCTTGGTCTCTCTGGTGACCAGCCACTGTCCTGAAGCTACCCTAGGGGCTGCCAGCCATCAGTCAATCATTAGCACACAAGAAGACATCATTTTGGGGATTCTAAGATTTTAGAAATTATACTCCAGGAAATGAGGTCAAAGACCAAATATATATTTCACAATATTACATCCCTCCTACAGAGGGCAAAATTTACATCCCTACAACTTCCAGAGGTAAGAGGGAGCCATCAATGGTGTGGCAATGTAACTGCCCAAAGGGTTAACCTTGCCCAAGCCTAGACAGAGCCGATTGCTCAAGATAGGGGAGTTGCAATAAAGAGTAATTAATGCAGAGCTGGCTGTGCAGGAGACCAGAGTTTTACTATCACTCAAATCAGTCTCCCCAAGCATTCAGGGAGCAGAGTTTTTAAGGACAACTTGGTGGATGGCGGGGAAGCCAGTAAGCCAGGAGTGCTGATTGGTCAGGACTGAAATCACAGGGCGTCGAAGCTGTCTCCTTGCCTTGAGTCAGTTCCTAGGTGGAGGCCACAAGTCCCAACGAGCCAATTTATGGATCTGGGTGGTGCCAGCTGATCTATCAAGTGCAGGGTCTGCAAAGTATCTCAAGCACTGATCTTAGGAGCAGTTTAGAGAGGGCCGGAATCTTGTAGCCTCCAGCTGCATGACTCCTAAACCAAAATTTCTAATCTTGTGGTTAATGTTAGTCCATCCTACAAAGGCAATCTAGTCCTCAGGCAAGAAGGAGGTCTGCTTTGAGAAAGGGCTGTTATTGTCTTTGTTTTAGACTATAAACTAAAAACTAAGTTTCTCCCAAGGTTAGTTCAGCCTACACTCAGGAATGAAGAAGGACAACTTGGAGGTTAGAAGCAAGATGGAACTGATTAAGTTAGATCTCTTTCACTGTCTCAGTCATAACTTTGCAAAGGTGGTTTCAGTGACACCCCAGGGCTTCAGAGCCATCATGAGAAAAGAGAACCAAGGAAAACTCTGCACGCAGGCCACCTTGTGGCACACCTACTCCAGCCACTCCATGCTATCTGCACCCCTCCCAGAACACACGTCTCACTGGGTCTATACCCGACGGCTGTTCATTTTCCACACTCTGCCTTTGACCTCAGCTGGTATGGATGGGCCCTGGGTTTCTGACTAGCCAGATTCAACATTTTGGTTCTCAGTCCTGCTTTCTCCGGAAATTCTTCTGGCTGGGCCTTTTCCTTAGTAAAGGAGCCGTGGACCCCACCTAGGTCTGGGAACTGGAGATTGGTGGCACCAGAACTTTCAGTTTCCTTTGTGAGTGTCTCTGATCTGGCCAAGCCCTGGGAGAGAGACAGAACATTCTAACCCCCATTTTTAGAAATATTTTTATTTGGCACGATAGCCATGTGTAGGAAGACAATCTAATCCCCCTTTGACAGATGCAGAAACCGAAACTTAGACAACAGAAGAGGTTTGGGCCAAGTCCCTGGCTGAGTAGTAGTAGGGCTGGGAGGGGATTCAGACTTAGGGGACCGAGGAGGCTGGCTGCTGGAGGAATAGAGGTGCCTGGGGCAGGCCCTGGCCACCCCAGCTTCCCTGGGAGCTGCACTCAGCCCCCTCCATCCTTCACCTGTTCCAGGACCTGCCTGAAGCCCCACCATCCCTGGCCTTCACTCAGGAGAGAACCCCTAGACACCAGGAGGAAAGTCAGGGCCCAAGAAACCCACTAAGCTGTCAGTAGGACAGGGTGTGGAGCCAGGCACCCGTGACGTGGACCTGTGTTTCTGTGGGGTGATTAGAGAGGCTGCATCAGCTCTGGGTATGTGGGCCTCTTCGTGCTACTGTGGATCTGGGACCTTGTTCTCCACCTTGTTCTCTATACGTGTTGTGTGGTTTGGGTTGAATTGAGTGTCCATGGAGCCATGTCTGCAGGGGGTCGGGCTTGGTCTCCACAGCACCCTGGAGAGTTCTAGGAGGAGAGGTTGGAGAGAAAAGTGCTGGGGAGTTGCAGAGGCTTCACACTGGGTCCAGCAACTTTGGAAATTGGGAGCAGTAGCCAAGAGGGAGAGGAGAGGACAGGCAGACAGAGGAACAGTGTGGACACTGGCAGGCAGGCGGACTCAGTGCTGTGGCATGAAGCTGCTGCCCAGCTGGAGAGCGGTGCTGCCCCTTGGCCCTTCAGACAGGGCCTGGACATGGGCACAGCGACCCAGAATTAGGTAGGCTCTAGAGTGCTGGGGCTGGGGCAGCCCAGAGGGGAACAGAATGGGGACCTCAGGCCCAGCCCTCACCAGCTGAGGAGCCTGAGCTCTTAGGGCCCCTCCCCATGTCCCCCTCTGCCATCCTCAGGCCCTAGGGCCAGGCTGGGCTGGGCCTGCCAGGAGGGGAGACAGGCTGGGCCCAGGACTGCCTTCCTGGGCTGGGTGATGGGCAGTCACACAGGGCTTGGTGCATAGAAAGGCCCTACGCTCCGTCTAATGCTCTTGCTGTCTTTAAATTCTTTATACTTTTGGAATAAAGGCCTCACATTCTCACTTTGCACTGGGTCCCAGAAATTATGTGGCTGGGAGGGGAAAGGGATCTGTGTCCTGACACAGAGTGCAAGCCAGGCTGGGCCAGCCTAGGCAACTCCGCCTGCAGAGGCCCATCTGCTGCCTGCCTCAGGGACCCTGAGGGATGCAGGGTGGTGGGGGCAAGGCAGCTCAGACCAACCTGAATTTTAGGATTGGTTTCTGCAACCTTGCTATCTGCATGGCTTGGGTCAAATCACATCTACTGAATCTGTTTCCTTCGCTGTTAAAGGGGTTAATACCGCCCAGCACAGGGGTTACTTGGGACAGTGCAGATCCATGTTTCTTGGCACAAGGCCAAGGCCATTCCTCAATAACGAGAATGACTATGATGATGATGATAATGATGAATTGGTTATTAATCAGTGGGGAAGGGCCTCATACAGGCGGTTACATAATAAGTGCCTGTTTCCACTCCCTCTTTCTCCCCTCACCTGGGGCTTGGTAAACTTCTGGTCCTCACCCCCTCGACTCTGGCCCTCACTTGGGAAACAAGAACAGGTCCAGCGCCCAGGCGCAGATGTGGGCAGGGAAGGGCACATGTGGCAGAGGCTTGGGTGGCTTTTACTGCCCTAGTGAGAGTTAATACATTACCTCTGCCCGGGCCCCCCTTTCGCAATCCAGAGCTGGGCATCTGGTTACAGATTTACTTCGAACAATGCCTGATATGTGGAGTAAAGTCCTCCTCCTTGGCCTTCGTAAAGTCATCCCCTCTTCTCCTCAGGAACTGCTCAAACCTGTGCCCCAAAGATGAGGGCCCAGGAGGACCCCGAGGGCCGGACACAGGTGCTGGGGGCTGGGGGTGGGGGCTAGGTGGGGACGGGGGTGTGGGGAGCTGGAGGGCCTGTGCAGGCCTTCTTCCTGGAGGCCAGAGATAAACGTTCTGATGAACTTGATAAGAGTGACTGTCCCAAATTGAATGTGGCAACTGGGGGATGGGTGGAGGTGGGGGTGAAGGAGCCTGCAGCTTTGGGACTGGCTGACTCCAGGTTGGGGTTCAGGAGGAGCCTAACCTCCCCACCAGTGACACCCCAAGGATCTCCAGGGGGCAGAGGTGGGACCGGATTGGACTTGTCCACAGTCTTGAGCCCTCTTGGCCCCCCTCTCCTGTGGTCTCCAAGACTTCTGACTTAAGGGTCCATTTCCCCGGCTGAAATGACAGGTCCTGAGGGCTCTAGAAGCTGGCACAGTAGACTCATCCCTGCGGGAAGCAATGTGAAGTGGGAGACAACTATGGCCAGGCTGAGTGGCAGCCGGGTGGATTGACTGTTGGGGAGGGTGGGAACCCCACTCTCAGTTGCTGACAGGCCACTTGGGATGCCTGACTGATTCCGGGGCAGAATGGATTTTGCCTGTCCCCATCACTCCACCCTAAGCTACTTTTCTCTACTGCCTCCAGCATGAATCCACCAGGGACCCCCTGACTCCACTACCCACAGAGCCTAAGTTTGACATGTTGTACAAGATCGAGGACGTGCCGCCTTGGTACCTGTGCATCCTACTGGGCTTCCAGGTGGGTCCCCCAGGGCCTCCCCACCCTCACTCTGCACACTCCCCGGGGACTCCAGCCCCTCCCTGGACAGCAGGGGGTATCTTGGGTAACAGGAAGAAAAACCTGAGCTCAGCACAGTGGCTGTCAGCAAGCAGAGGTGTGGAAGAGGCTGAGTCCTGAAAGAAGATGAACTCCCTGGGGCAGTGTGACGCTTGCCAGGTGGGATGTTGGTGACAGAGAGCAGAGCCGACTCCACGGAAGCCGCAGGAATAACTTGGGCGGAAATTAGTGACCCCCAGAGTGGTCAGCAGTAGCTCTCTGGGAATCCCTTGTGGGGACTACCAGTCCTGGGCAGGCAGCCAGGTCCAGGCCCGCTGAGGCAGGCATGACGACACTAGGCTGTCCCCTCTCCCTGGAGCTCTGGGGTCCTGTCTCATGCACTCTGCTCTCTCCCTCTGCCCAGCACTACCTGACATGCTTCAGTGGTACCATCGCCGTGCCCTTCCTGCTGGCTGAGGCACTGTGTGTGGGCCACGACCAGCACATGGTTAGTCAGCTCATCGGCACCATCTTCACGTGCGTGGGCATCACCACTCTCATCCAGACCACCCTGGGCATCCGGTGAGCGGCCCAGCTCCCCCCCCCCGCCCCCCGCCACCCCTCCACTGTGATCCACACAGCACGAGCAGGTGGGCTCCCAGAGCCACTATCTGCCTCCACCTGCTTCTCCTATCCCAGGCCAGCCTTAGAGCTGGGCAGCGCGGCCCCAACCCTGGGAACCTTGATCTAGGCACAGTTCAAAGACCGGGCATCTGCAAGTTTAAGGGAATGTACCCTTGCTGGCTCTCCCATCTTTTTTTTTTTTTGGAGATGGAGTTTCGCTCTTGTTGCCTAGGCTGGATTGTGGTGGTGTGATCTCGGCTCACCACAACCGCCACCTCCCGGGTTCAAGCGATTCTCCTGCGTTCAAGCGATTCTCCCACCTCAGCCTCCCAGGTAGCTGGGATTACAGGCATGCGCCACCATGCTCGGCTAATTTTGTATTTGTATCTGCCCACCTTGACCTCCCAAAGTGCTGGGATTACAAGCGTGAGCCACCAAGCCTAGCCGGCTCTCCCCTCTTAAGCCCCATTCTGAATACTGCCCAAATGGTAGCCCTGAGCTAGCTCCCAGGGCTGGTGCCAGCCTCTTCGACAGCCCACCCTCCCAGGGCCCCATGCCCTCGAGTGCACAGCCCTAGGCCTGGGTGGCATTTGAGCTGTTTGAGCGGCGGGGGACGGGAGAAGATTGAGAGAGAAACCTGGATGCAGGAACTGAGCTTTCCACTTCCGGGCAGGTGCTCCCTTCTCACAGTGCAGGAGCTGGTGGTGGGAAGGGGGCAGGTTTTGAGCTGGGGGCTCCATTTGTTTTCTTCCTTGGGCAGCCAAAATGTTAGAGATGGTCTTCCCTGGGGCCTCAACAATTTCCATCTGCCCTTGTCCCTCGTGTCTCTGTCACACTCTCTCTGTGCTCTCCTTTCCTGATCTCTCCCCATGTCTATATCCCTCCTCCCCACCTGCCCCTCCCCACCCCCGTTGCTTTGTGCCTCTCCTCCAGGCTGCCGCTGTTCCAGGCCAGTGCCTTTGCATTTCTGGTTCCAGCCAAAGCCATACTGGCTCTGGAGAGATGGAAATGCCCCCCAGAAGGTGGGTACACTTCTGGGGTCCGCACTGGGGAAAAGGGGAGGCCCAGAGACCTGGAGATCTGAGCAACTGTCCCAGGTCCAGACACCAGGGTGCAGCCATGGCAGCATCTTCTCTCCCTCTCTGTCTCTGTACCTGGTCCATGTGTGTGTCCCTGACTCTACCCCCAGAGGAGATCTACGGTAACTGGAGTCTGCCCCTGAACACCTCTCATATCTGGCACCCACGGATACGGGAGGTGGGTTTGCATGTAAGGGTAGAAGAGGCCGGGTCCTGAGGAGGGGCTATATGGGAGTGAGGGTGGCTGCTGAGTTTGGGGATTTGAGGAGGTGGTCCAGGAGCTTTGTTCCTGCTAGCAGCAGCCAGGTCATGACCTTTACATGGTGACTTACAGCTGATGTTTGCCCTTCCAGGTCCAGGGAGCAATCATGGTGTCCAGCGTGGTGGAGGTGGTGATTGGCCTGCTGGGGCTGCCTGGGGCACTGCTCAACTACATTGGGCCTCTCACAGTCACCCCCACTGTCTCCCTCATTGGCCTTTCTGTCTTCCAAGCTGCTGGCGACCGAGCTGGCTCCCACTGGGGCATCTCAGCTTGGTGAGCAGGCACCAGGCCTGATCCCTGCCCAGCCCCAACACCCTACCCTCTTCATGTCCTTGGTCCTTCTTCCCGGCTCCTGGCCCCAGCCTGGCCTCCCATCCACTTCCTGATTGTGCCTCTGCCCCCAGCTCCATTCTCCTGATCATCCTCTTCTCCCAGTACCTGCGCAACCTCACCTTCCTGCTGCCTGCCTACCGCTGGGGCAAGGGCCTCACTCTCCTCCGCATCCAGATCTTCAAAATGTTTCCTGTGAGGACCTGGCAGGCGGCTGGGGCTGGGATTATGGCCAGAGCTTGGGCTGAGGTGGGAGCAGGTTAGCCTGGACAGAGACCTCCAGTGCCTTCAGTGCCCCCTCGTCCCCCTGCTTCAGATCGTGCTGGCCATCATGACCGTGTGGCTGCTCTGCTATGTCCTGACCTTGACAGATGTGCTGCCCACAGACCCGAAAGCCTATGGCTTCCAGGCAAGAACCGATGCCCGTGGTGACATCATGGCTATTGCACCCTGGATCCGCATCCCCTACCCCTGTGAGCAACACCCCTTGGGCCCCTCTGCCCCCAAATGAGACCACTTATGAGACAGACTCCTGGTGACCCCAATCCAGCAGGTGACACACCTAGCATTAGCCGCACATTTATAGTGCGCCCAGCAGAGTGGTGTTTTACTTAGACAAAGCTTCAGTCCCACTTCCTGGCTCTGAGTGACTCAAATAAGCTCCCACAACTGTATAGCTCCCATCCCAGCCTGAGGTCTCCTGATCTGCTCTTGCTCCTTCCAGCACTGCCCTGTCTATTCCTAACCATCACAGTCTCCTCACTGTAGCCACCATCCTGTCTCCCTCCGGGCACAGGTCAGTGGGGCCTGCCCACAGTGACTGTGGCTGCCGTCCTGGGAATGTTCAGCGCCACTCTGGCAGGCATCATTGAGTCCATCGGAGATTACTACGCCTGTGCCCGCCTGGCTGGCGCACCACCCCCTCCAGTACATGCTATCAACAGGTAGCCTACCTGCCCTCCTTGGTATCTGATCTCCTCAGGGGCCCTCCAGGAAGCACACACAGGAACGGGGTGGAGGCCCAGGGGGCAGGCTTAGGCAAGTCGGGGACACGCTCCAGACCTCATTCTCCTTGTTTGTGCGATGGGGGTGCCCTCTCATCACCCCTCTGTCGTTGCTGGGAGTAGCTGAGAAGATGGCGGAGTCCAAGGGGAACCACCGTCATTGACAGCCCTCCATGTGCCCAGCTCTGGCTGTGCATTCTTATGCAATCTTTGAAGCATTTTGTGAGACAGGCACCGGTATTTATCCCAGGAGGAAATTGAAGGCCAGAATTACCCACAGGAGTAAGTGCCAGCGCACTGGGACTAGCTCTGGAGCTTGAGCACTCTGGCCTGGAGTAGGGAGTGCTACAGCTGATAGCTGCAGCCCCCACAGCCCCAGAGGACGGCAGCCCGCTAAGATGATGGGGGATCACAGGCTGGTGCAGAGGCTGGACCGAGCCCCGACTCTCCCCTTCCTTACAGGGGCATCTTCACCGAAGGCATTTGCTGCATCATCGCGGGGCTATTGGGCACGGGCAACGGGTCCACCTCGTCCAGTCCCAACATTGGCGTCCTGGGAATTACCAAGGTGTCGCGACAAGCCGGAGCCAAGTCCCGCCCTAATTCCGTGGGCCGCAGGCCCCGCCCCAACTCGGTCCCCACTTTGGTTTAGCCCCATCCTGTCTTTGAGAGGCCTCACCCCCGCATCAAGCCCCAGCCGGTTTATGCCTCACTCTTATAACAGGCCCCGCCCCTGGAACTAACCCCGCCCCAGCCTCATCCCCAGGTCTAGCTCCCCCGCTGGCTCCCTGGCAGGTGGGCAGCCGGCGCGTGGTGCAGTATGGTGCGGCTATCATGCTGGTCCTGGGCACCATTGGCAAGTTCACGGCCCTCTTCGCCTCGCTCCCTGACCCCATCCTGGGGGGCATGTTCTGCACTCTCTTTGGTGAGTGTCTGGCGCGGGCCACGGGTCGCGGTGCGAGTCGCCGAGTGGGACCCACCTGGATTGCGCATGTGCGGCGCCTCCAGCGGTTCTCCTGCGCCCTTAGGCATGATTACAGCTGTGGGGCTGTCCAACCTGCAATTTGTGGACATGAACTCCTCTCGCAACCTCTTCGTGCTGGGATTTTCCATGTTCTTCGGGCTCACGCTGCCCAATTACCTGGAGTCCAACCCTGGCGCCATCAATACAGGTGCCTCCAGCTGTTTACTGTCTCCAAAGGCGGGGTGGGCCCAAAACTTTGAGCACAGCCCCCTCCCTCAAAGGCTCCACACAGCTACAGCCACAAACCGTACCCAACTCTGAGTGTCAACCAGCAGCTGAGAGCCTGGGTCACAGCTGTCCTTTACTAAGACACTTCCTGTGGACAGTTATTGACCTTTACATGTGCTTATTTAATTTTCAAAACAGCTCCATTTATCTACATTTATCATTTATCCATTATCATTTCAACTTTACAGATGAGGAAGATGAGGCTCAGAGAGGCTCAGTGATTTGTCCCAGGTGAACAACTAGCAACTGGCAGAATTGGGATTTGAACCCAGAGATAGGAAAGACAGAGATAGGTTTGAGACAGGGCTTTGCCATGGCTGCACAAGAGGAAGTCCCTCAACTCTGCTCTCCCGATTGGGCCATGACACCCATTGGCCTTTGGCCTATTCCACAGGCATTCTTGAAGTGGATCAGATTCTGACTGTGCTGCTGACCACGGAGATGTTTGTGGGCGGGTGCCTTGCTTTCATACTTGACAACACAGTGCCAGGTATGTTTCGGTCCTGGGAGGGGAACGAAGAACTAGGCTGGACTCATGCACTCCAACAGATGGCCTCTAAGCTGGAGCTGTGGCTAGGTCCCATGCAATGCAGGCCCTGCAGGGAGCATCAGGAATAGATGGGCTGGTGGAGTGCTCACTGGCTGGGGGGAGAGAATGAGGCACAGACATGCCTCAGAGGTCTTGAAGAGGATGGGCCCAGAAGAGTCACTGCTGGGTCCTGTGAATCCTTTCCTCTCCGCTTTTTCCATTTCTTTCCTTTTTTTTTTTTTTTTTTTTTGAGATTGAGTCTCACCTTGTCACCCAGGCTGGAGTGCAGTGGTGCGATCTCAGCCAGCTCACTGCAACCTCCACTTCCGGGGGGTTTCAAGTGATTCTCCTGTCTCCCGAGCAGCTGGGACTACAGGTGGCTGCCACCACGCCCAGCTAATTTTCATATTTTTGGTAGAGATGGGGTTTCACCATGTTGGGCAGGCTGGTCTTGAACTCCTGACCTCAAGTGATCCGCCCACCTCAACCTCCCAAAGTGCTGGATTACAGGCATGAGCCACTGCACCTGGCCTTCTCTCCATTTCTTAATAGCCACTGGGCTGAGGGATGTCTTTGCTTTCTTCAGAGTAGGACAGAGATAAATGCAGCATCAGTTTGTTGGCAAAATCCTTCCACTCCAAATATGTCAGCAGCCTGCCACAATGGCGACTAAAAGAGCCACTAACATTTCCCTTTGGTACCAGAGCTTTTTGCGTGGAGGATACTTTGTGGGGCCCACATAAAGATGCCAGTAAATATATAAAATAAATGTCACCAGGTGCTCTGATAACAAACAGTTAACATTTACCAAACATATACCATAGATAAGGCAGAGCTAAGTGTCTTACTTCATCCTCAGAAACCACAAAGTCATAAAGTCATAAAATTAAAACATCACGGCCGGGCGTGGTGGCTCATGCCTGTAATCCCATCACTTTGGGAGGCTAAGTCGGGTGGATCATGAGGTCAGGAGTTCAAGACCAGCCTGCCCAACATGGTGAAACCCCATCTCTACCAAAAATATGAAAATTAGCTGGGTGTGGTGGCGTGTGCCTGTAATCCCAGCTTCTCGGGAGGCTGAGGCAGGAGAATTGCTTGAACCTGGGAGACGAAGGTTGCAGTGGGGCAAGATCGTGCCATTGCACTCCAGCCTGGGTGACAGGGCGAGACTCCATCTCAAAAAAAAAAAATTAAAACATCGCAAATCTGGGATATATATTTTAATTGAGACAGGGTCTCAGACTATCACCCAGACTGGAGTGTAGTGGCACAATCATAGCTCACTACAGCCTCAAACTCCTGGGCTTATGTGACCCTCCTGCCTCAGCCTCCCAAGTAATTGGGACTACCGGTGCACAGGTGCATGCCACCATGCCTGGCTAATGTTTGAATTTTTTGTAGAGACGGGGTCTCACTTTATTGCCAAGGTTGGTCTCGAACTCCTGGGCTCAAGTGATCCACCCAAAGTACTGGGATTATAGGTGTGAGCCACCACACCTGGCTTTTTTTTTTTTTTTTGAGATGGAGTCTCGCTCTTGTCACCCAGGCTGGAGCACAATGGCGTGATCTAGGCTCACTGCCACCTCCGCCTCCTGAGCTCAACCAATTCTCTTGCTTCAGCCTCCTGAGTAGCTGGGATTACAGGTGTGCACCACCATGCCCAGCTAATTTTTGTATTTTTAGTAGAGACAGGGTTTCACCATGTTGGCCAGGCTGGGTAGTCTCAAACTCCTGACCTCAGGTGACCCGCCCACCTTGGCCTCCCAAAGTGCTAGGATTACAGGCGTGAGCCACCACACCCAGCCTCTATTTTTAAATTGAGATGGGGGTCTACGTTGCCCAGGCTGGAGTGCAGTGGTTATTCACAGGTGTGATCATAGTATACTACAGCCTCAAACTCCTGGACTCAAGCAATCCTTCTGCCTGAGCCTCCTGAAGAGCTGAGGGTACAGGTGCATGCTATATATCATCTGGCTAAATCTGGGATTTTTAACAACATCCATCTGACGCAGTCAATGGCCTGTGTCCCATCCACTGCACCATACTGCCTCTGCTGGAGGGTTTCAGGGGACCCGGGTTGCAGGACTGGGGAAGGCTCCAGGGAGATGGGAGTTAATGACTGCATCAGTATAGGGACATAAGGGATGGTAGTAGCAAAATGATGGGCCTCCATCTCGTCACTTACCAGCCTGATCACAGCCACAGGTCCTGTCTGCCTCCCTCTCTCTGAAGATCCAAGTGTTTATATTCACATAACATAGGTGTCAGATGCTGTCTCTGCACAGCTGGTGGGTTGGGGGTGGGGAGGACAGAGGAGGGCCAGGGTTCCCCATAGGATTTTAGGCAGAATCAAAGGAGGGTGCTCTTGGTAGCGGCTGTCCCTTTGATGGATGGGTGGATATTTGAACATGGTACCCCAGCCCATTTAGAGGATGCTAGACTGGGGGCTGGAGCAGACCATCCTATGGGCCTGAGACAGTCAAGTGGCAGCCTCAATACCTAGGGAATATGAGGAGATGGAGAACATCTGGGTAGGCATCTGTACATGAAGAGGCTTCTTTGTGACTTGGGTGGCTAGTTTAAGCTATCCAGTCATCCTTAATGACAGCTACAGAACTGCCTGAGTCCCTTATACCCCACCTTTCAACCCACCTGAGCATCACAACTGTCCCTGCCAGGAATCATTCTGTGCATCATGCCACATAAGCTCAGCAGTCTTCGGTATCCACTTAGGAACCTAAAGCTCAGGGGGGTTAAGTCACTTGCCTAAGGTCACACAACCTGGATTCAAACTAAGGTCTAGCTGGCTCAAAACCCTGTCCTTAACCATGGAATAGCAAAAGCCTTTTCCAGCCCTTAACTTCCTGCTGGGGATGGGCCATTTTGCATTTGTTTTTTTTTTTTGTTTTTTTTTTGAGACAGAGTCTCGCTCTGTCACCCAGGCTGGAGTGCAGTGGCTCAATCTCGGCTCCGCCTCCCAGGTTCACACCATTCTCCTGCCTCAGCCTCCTGAGTAGCTGGGACTACAGGTGCCCGCCACCATGCCCGGCTAATTTTTTGTATTTTTAGTAGACAGGGTGCTCTTTGTCTTTACCTATCCATAGCCCAACCTTAGAGGGCAGTCCATTTAGTTCAGCACATGCTGCTAGAGCTTACCTGCTTGGCCCTGAATCAGACACTGAGGAGGATATGCCAAAAAGTCTAAGTCAGTAACAGTTTGTTTAGAGGAGCTCCTGGCACAAGATAGGTGGTAAAACTAGATTTAAGCAAGCAATGAAGTCAAGGAAGCCGGGCTAGAGTTATTGGGAGGGTTTACTGATGAGGGCGAGTGGGTGAGGCCTAGGAAAAAGGAGGGGGCTTGGAGAAGTATAGAAGGCACTGAAGGTTGGGATGTAGTGGACAGGCTGACTGGTCTGCTAGAGGGAGCTCTCGGCTGGCTGCCACGTGTGTCTTGGCAGTGGTGCGACGTAATCAGACACCAGGAACATAGTCCTACACCACACCTATGGCTCATCCCACTCTACTGTGCCCACTGTGTGCGCCCTTTGTACAGCCAAGCCCAGTCAAAGTGTCTCTTCCAGACTGTGTGCGCCCTTTGTAGAGCCAAGCCCAATCAGTGTCTCTTCCAGATAGTCTTCCTTGGGGACTCCACCTTCCCTCAGTGCCCTCTCCTGTGAGATTTCGGAACATAATTTGGTTTGTGCTACTCATGGGTTTGTTCTCAGCCTCGGCTGCCAGCAAGTGGAAATTCCCACTCCTTCTGTTAGATTTATAGTATTTCAGTCTTTGTCGATCCCAGCCCTCTTGTGAAAACCTGAGATCTCATGTGATCCTGCCCCACCTGAGAGAGAATTCCTAGTTGTAAAAATTACTAACCGGGTTCAGTGGCTCACGCCTATAATCCCAGAACTTTGCGAGGCCAAGGCGGGCTGATCACTTGAGGTCAGGAGTTCGACACCAGTGCCTAGCCAACATGGTGAAACCTCATCTCTATTAAAATTACAGCAATTAGCCGGGCATGGTGGGCCACACCTGTAATCCCAGCTACTCGGGAGGCTGAGGCAGGAGAATTGCTTGCATCTGGGAGGCAGAGGTTGCAGTGAATCGAGATCAACTCACTGCACTCCATCCTGGGCAACAGAGCAAGACTGTCTCAAAAAACAAACAAACAAACAAACAAATTATTTGGTGTATCCCTACCTCCAAAGATTTTATTTAGCTTGACTTTCTGGTTTGTATTATAAAAATGAGTTTCTTTTTCACATATGGAATCATAATACGAAATATTAACACTGATTATAGTGTTTCAAAATATGCCTCCCTTACCCCCAGAACACAATCTGGGCCTGATTTGGTCCCCATGGGCCTAACACACATTACCCACATACTCACAGATTTAGGTTCACAATTACTTAACTTTTTTTTTTTTTTTGAGACGGAGTCTTTCTCTGTCCCCCAGGCTGGAGTGCAGTGGCGCGATCTCGGCTCACCGCAACCTCCACCTCCTGGGTTCACGCCATTCTCCTGCCTCAGCCTCCCGAGTAGCTGGGAATACAGGCGCCCGCCAACACGCCCGGCTAATTTTTTGTGTTTTTAATAGAGACGGGGTTTCACCGTGTTAGCCAGGATGGTCTCGATCTCCTGACCTCGTGATCCGCCCGCCTCAGCCTCCCAAAGTGCTGGGATTACAGGCTTGAGCCACCGCGCCCGGCTAATTACTTAACTTTTTGTTCCCTTTCTTCATCTTAAAATTTTGTATAGGCCGGGCACAGTGGCTCATGCTTATAATCCCGGCACTTTGGGAGGCCAAGCCGGGCGGACCACAAGGTCAGGAGTTCAAGACCAGCCTGACCAACATAGTGACACCCCGTCTCTACTAAAAATACAAAAATTAGCCAGGCATGGTGGTGCATGCCTGTAATCCCAGCTACTAAGGAGGCTGAGGCAGGATAATCACTTAAACCCGGGAGGAGGAGGTTGCAGTGAGCCGAGATCGTGCCAATGCACTCCAGCCTGGGCAACGGAGTGAGACTGTCTCAAAAAAATAAATAAAATAAAAATTTGTACAATGGTGTCTATATATCTCCCAGGGGTATGTTTTGAAGAAACAAGATAATGAAATTAAAGCACTTAGCACAGAGCCTGGCACACTGTAGTTACACAATAAATACTATTATAACTAGTATCCTTTAGTGTTCCTTAGAGCTCTGGCCAAGTTAGTTCAGAAACCATAGATTCAGCCACTTTTTAGGATCAAATGATAGTTAAGGAAGATACTTGATTCTAGAAGTCTGCCTTAGGACTGGGTTACGGGAAGTGGGGGTGGCTGAGGGTTGCTGGCCTTGGTAAATGACCCCACTGTCCTCTTCCAGGGAGCCCAGAGGAGCGTGGTCTGATACAGTGGAAAGCGGGGGCTCATGCCAACAGTGACACGTCTTCCAGCCTCAAGAGCTACGATTTCCCCATTGGGATGGGCACAGTAAAAAGAATGGCCTTTCTGAAATACATTCCTATCTGCCCAGTCTTCAAAGGATTTTCTTCAAGTTCAAAAGATCAGTTTGCAATTCCAGAAGACACTCCAGAAAATATAGAAACTGCATCTGTGTGCACCAAGGTCTGAAAAATGACTTCCAGGAAAGGTAGGATGTGTCTATGGTTTTTGTGGGAGGGTTGAATAATCAAAACATTCTTATGCTTTAACCAAAGAAACTATTCAGTTCTCTTTCTTGTAAACTGTCCTCAAAGAGGTGAGCTGGATAAAAAGTCAACATATAGATTTTGGGTGGAATTCCTTTACCATTTCACAGTAACAGCAGAACTTCCCAACTAGTGTGGGCCACTAAGAGGCTACAAGTATGCTGAAATGCAGATCCTCTAGCCTTCCAGACACCTGGGCAGAATCTGGGCCAATTGGAGTCCTTGAGCTGAGAACTCTAGCCACCGGCAGCCTCATTCTTGTACTCCAGTATGCTAAACAAGTATCACTTTGATATGTGACATGGAAAATGTTGAGAAATGCAGCACAAGAACAGGAAAAATCCTCTCATATACACTGCCTTGTCTCAATAACATCATAAAATTAAAGTCCTCTAAAACAGGATGCCTTTATCCTAAAACGATGCCTGTACAAGCCCTATGAGGTGATACTTTGTCCTTAGGGCTTCAGAACGCATGGGCAGCTGATGCGCGGAAACCTTCCATCACTATCTGTAATGCAGATGCCTGGCTCTCTACTAAACACTGAAGTGGGTTCAATGTGCACGTTCCCTCAGACAAGAAAAGTTCCCAAAAAGAGAGGTTAGCCTAGATGACTCCTTAATAGTAAAAATAACAACACTTAAAACAGGACTTTCTATGTCTTAAGTACTTATATATATTAACTACTCACATCATCAAGAGACAGTTATTACTGCTATTTTAGAGATGTGGAAAGGAAGGTACAGAAAGGTTAAGTGATATGCCCATGATCAAAGGATTCACATCCAGGACGTCTGGCTAGAGTTCCCTTTTCCTTTTATTTTGAGACAAGAGTCTTGCTCTGTCGCCCAGGCTGGAGTGCAGTGGCGCCATCTCGGCTCTGCAACCTCCACCTCCCGGGTTCAAGCAATTCTCCTGCCTCAGCCTCCTGAGTAGCTGGGATTACAGGCGTCTACCACCATGCCCAGCTAATTTTTGTAGAGACGGGGTTTCACCATGTTGGCCAGGCTGGTCTCAAACTCCCCACCTCAAATGATCCACCTACTTTGGCCTCCCAAAGTGCTGGGATTACAGGCGTGAGCCACCGTGCCCAGCCTAGAGCCCTCTTTTCTTTTTTTAAATTTTTTTCCCAACAAAAGCCACATTCGAGAATCTTTACTCTTAAGGGCGATCACCTGAGGTCAGGAGTTCGAGTCCAGCCTGGCCAACATGGCAAAACTCCATCTCTACTAAAAAAATACAAAAATTAGCCAGGCGTGGTGGTAGGCGCCTGTAATCCCAGCTACTTGAGGCTGAGGCAGGAGAATCGCTTGAGCCCAGGAGGCAGAGGTTGCATTGAACTGAGACTGCACTCCAGCCTGAGTGAAAGAGTGAGACTCTGTCTCGAAAATAAATAAATAAATAAATAAAGGCTGGGTGTGGTGGCTCACGCCTGTAATCTCAGCACTTTGGGAGGCCGAAGCAGGTGGATAACCTGAAGTCAGGAGTTCAAGACCAGCCCGGCTAACATGGTGAAACTCGGTCTCTACTAAAAATACAAAAATTAGCCAGGTGTGGTGGCACACAACTGTAATCCTAGCTATCTGGGAGGCTGAGGCAGGAGAATCACTTGAACCTGGGGGGTGAGGGTTGCAGTGAGCTGAGATCACGCCACTGTTACTTCAGCCTGGGCAACAGAGCAAGACTCCGTCTCCAAAAACCAACCAACCAACCAACCAACCAACCAACCACACACTGGGGTACAGGTGCCCACACCAAAGAACCTCCCCACCACCCACTGCCAGAAGAATGTGAGTCAGAACTGACTATATGGCTTTCTTAATCTTTTTCAACCTAACAAGCTCAAGAAAAGCCCTTGTGAAGAACAAAAAACAATGGAGGTTCTATTAGAGTAAGGTCACCATCATATTGGACAGCCATAAAGTTTCTTACATGACTATCTAGGATGCCCCTGACACTGAAGTCTGAGGTGATTAAGAAGCAAGGATGGGCCATGGGGTTATTCTACTGCTATATTCTGGAAAGATACTTGCATGGCAACATACCTGTTAGAATCTAACAAAGCCTGAAATCTTAGCACATTTTGCCAGCAAGATTGTCCTGAGGCACTGGGCCCATACTCAGGTGAGTAACACCACTACAGTACATTCCAGCACCAATAAACACAACCATCTGCTCAGTTCTACTATTATTTATTTTTTTAAATATTTTTGAAAAAATATAATTTTTTTACAATATTTTCAACTTAAACACTATTCACACTGAACACGTATGGCAGCTTAACCTACCCAAATATGAAGTTTAAGAAGCCAAAACTGTTCTAGCTTTGTTAAAAGAAAAGTTGTGCTGCAGACTCTTGTGATGGTTAACAAAGCAAGGAAAAGCACCACTCAAAATCATAATGTTACAGTATCTTTGTTCAGCTGGATTATGGGTTGGTGTTGGTCATATGTTAGACTCCATACAGGCATAGCTATGATGCAGTGAATCCCTTAGAAGTTACAATTCTTAAATTACATACTTCCTCAGATGTAACACTAGAACTCAATATTTCTAACAATAACATACCAGAAAAGCCTGGACTGGCACTCATCTGCTGACTAACTTGTAGCCTCAGTAATATGACATACTTGTCTTTAACAAATTATCTCAAATTAACTAACAGACCTGTAGAAAATGGAGATTCTTTTTGATGGGGACATAATCAAATTTAAGTCTGAGAAATATGCTTAACAGTTGGAACTCAAATTAAATGTACTGATTTTAAAGTTTAGACATTAACAAGTGATAGTTAACCCTAAGGGACCAGATTAGCCTCAAAAAAAGACAATTTAGTAAGGTTTAGGTCTTTTAATTTGGTGCTTGTTCACAACTTGACTGGTGCTTCTTTCCTTGCTGTCTTCACATCAAGCCATGGGGCCAATTCTATTTTCAGTAAATGTTTGACAGCTTTTTACTTAATAACAGTCTCAGCACTTTTATTAAGCATGCAAGACTAACAAAAACTTTGGCAATGCATAAGTGTAACACAGTGACGAGAGAGCTTTTACAATTAAGTCTTCTAATACTGCCTTCACAGTGTGGAAATTGTGCTACATCCACCAAAAGAGGGCCCCGTCTACTCAAATATTTCAGTACTTCACCCCAGGAACAAACTCCTTTGCATTTGGATTCAGATTGCTCTTGACCTGGAAAATAAGTACATAAAAAAGCAAGTTCATTAACACAGTTTCAGATACTAATTCAACCTAGATCCTCATGCAAAAGCATCTTCCAAAAAAAAAAAAAAAAGACAAAAGAACTCAGTCTGTAAGACTATACTTAACCCCAAAAAACCCCAAAAAGGAAGAACCAGATGTAAGCTATACATCATATTAAATTACATCAATTTTTTCTTTTTCTTTTTTTTTTTTTTGTGACGGAGTCTTGCTCTGTTGCCCAGGCTGGAGTGCAGTGGCACGATCTAGGCTCACTGCAACCTCTGCCACCTGGGTTCAAGCGATTCTCCTGCCTCAGCCTCCCGAGTAGCTGGGACTACAGGCACGTGCCACCACACCCAACTAATTTTTTGTATTTTTATTTATTTATTTAGTTTTTTTTTTTATGAGACGGAGTCTCACTCTGTCGCCCAGGCTGGAGTGCAGTGGCGCGATCTCAGCTCACTGCAAGCTCCGCCTCCTGAGTTGACACCATTCTCCTGCCTCAGCCTCCTGAGTAGCTGGGACTACAGGTGCCCACCGCCATGCCCAGCTAATTTTTTGTTGTGTTTTTAGTATAGACGGGGTTTCACCGTGTTAGCCAGGATGGTCTCGATCTCCTGACCTTGTGATCCGCCCGCCCTGGCCTCCCACAGTGCTGGGATTACAGGCGTGAGTCACCGCGCCCGGCCTAATTTTTTGTATTTTTAGTAGAGAAACGGGTTTCACTGTGCTAGCCAGGATGGTGTTGATCTCCTGACCTTGTGATCTGCCTGCCTCGGCCTCCCAAAATGCTGGGACTACAGGTGTGAGCCACCGCGCCCGGCCTAAATTACATCAATTTTCTAAAGAGAAAGTAGGAATTGAAACCAGAACCATTATTCACATAAAATAAAGAATAGATGAACAAGAATTTTTTGACGAATATGGTATGTATTTTTTTTTGAGACGGAGTCTCACTCTGTCGCCCAGGCTGGAGTGCAGTGGCGCAATCTCGGCTCACTGCAAGCTCCGCCTCCCGGGTTCACGCCATTCTCCTGCTTCAGCCTCTCCGAGTAGCTGGGACTACAGGCGCCCGCCACCACGTCCAGCTAATTTTTTGTATTTTTAGTAGAGACAGGGTTTCACAGTGGTCTCGATCTCCTGACCTCGTGATCCGCCCGCCTCAGCCTCCCAAAGTGCTGGGATTACAAGCGTGAGCCACCGCGCCCGGCCGTAGCTTTCTTTAAACACTAAATACCAAGGAAACATGTTAAACAAGTGTTGAAATTATGATTAAAGTAACTGGGGAATTGTTGATGGATTAATTTTACTTTAGAATCCTCACTAAAAATGTGGAGTTGTTTTTCTACAATTGCCGTCTTCTAATTCCCACAGGAAGCATGGTATATAACAGGAAAAGAAAACTACATGGGGAACCAGAAGACCTAAGTCTGAAATCCCAGCCCTGCCCCTAACTAACTTCCATGTAAACTCAGATATGTCACCTTTCTCTGGGATTCAATTTTTTGCATCAGTTAAAAAAAAAAAGGGGGGGAGGATGGGCGAAAGTCTGAGTCTTAAGAGACTTGTACCAATGTTATGCTATGTCTCTAAATCTTTACTCTCCTAAGTAGACTTGTCAGCATCTAGGAAGAACAGCTAGAAATTTTCCTGTGATATTTTAGACTGCAAGTTGATAAAAATAAAAAGAAATGAGGGCAGGTTCCAGGGCCTGAAATGTAGGTATGCTGGAAGGCTTTTACATTGAATTTGACCCTATATCACTTCAAGACTAATGCATAATATTAAACATCATGTTGAAGAAATAATTTCAGTTTCGTAATTTATACATAGCAGTTTCTTTGGACAGGATATAGTCTCCTTTCCCCCGGGGGAAATAATGTATCTACATTTTAAAAGTGTGAAGTTTAAGGAAAAAAAGCAGCATTCCTTTTCTCTTTTTTTGAGACATGGACTCGCTCTGTTGCTCAGACTGGAGGGCAGCGGCACAATCACAGCTCACTGCAGCATCGGCCTCCTGGGCTCAAGTGATCCTCTAGCCTCTGCCTCCCGAGTACCTGGGACCACAAGCCTGTGCCACCACACCCAGCTAACTTAAACTTTTTGTAGAAACAGGGTCTCCCTTTGTTGCCCAGGCTGGTCTCAAACTCCTGGGCCAAAGTGATCCTCCCACTTTGGCCTCCCAAAGTGCTGGGATTACAGGCATGAGCCACCACATCCAGGCACAGTGTTCTTAAATGAACAATTTTCTGGGAGTGGCAGAAGAACAAGAATGAAACAAAGTAATATCAAATAGACTGAGAAGAACAAACCAGCTTCTGTACTATGGAATTATACTGGGTCCAGATTAAAGTTACACATTATGCTCAGCCAAAAGGGTTACTCGGTAGGGCAACTGGGATTATTTACGCTGACTAACGTAGCCGTAAGTAATCATACCCCCGCCCAGACTATTCAGATCATACAGCTGCTCAAATGGGTTACCATCACTTACTGCAACAAAGGCTATACCACAATGTAAACTTCAGTGCTCTCTACGCCATCCTTTAGAAGAATGGTTTCCAAATGACCGACTCAGGCAGGTTGGCTGTATAATAAATCCTCTGTAGTACTTTTAAAAAATTAACATGCCCAGACAACTGAGCATGTTGGGATATAACTAAAGAACTGATTTTTGTATTTAATGCTTCATAGGTAATTACGGTGTACAGATTAGTTCAGTGGACCCAGCCAGTTCTCACTCTAGTGCTGATGTTTAGTTATCACAATTCCCCCCACCCCATTTTTTTTTTTTTTTTTTTTTTTGAGGCGGAGTCTCACTCTGTCGCCCAGGCTAGAGTGCAAACGACACCATCTTGGCTCACCACAACCTTTACCTCCCGGATTCATGCGATTCTCCTGCCTTAGCCACCCAAGTAGCTGGGATTACAGGCACGTGCCACTATGCCCAGCTAATTTTTGTATTTTTAGCAGAGACGGGGTTTCACCATGTTGGTCAGGCTGGTCTCGAACTCTTGACCTCGTGACCCGCGTGCCTCGGCCTCCCAAAGTATCGGGATTACAGGCATGAGCCACTGCACCCAGCCAAGACAAGACTAAAGAGCAAAACTTCTCCATCAAGCTACTTTTGTATAGGCAAGTAACATGATAATATTGTGTGTGTTTTTAAATTATTAATTCTTTAGGACATTTACGTACCCTAGGGCAACATCAGGACTAAAAGCAGGGGCTAGAAGTCCGTCTAAGACTAGCTCTACAGTGTTGCCAGAAGTGATTCCATGTCGTGAGACTCTGCTTCCATTGTAAAAAGCAGCACAATTTCTTTTTCCTTTTTTTTTTTTTGAGACAGTCTTGCTCTGTCACCCACGGTGGAGTGCAGTGGCGTAATCTCGGATCACTGCGACCTCTGCCTTCCAGGTTGAAGCAATTCTCTTGCCTCAGCCTCCCAAGTAGCTAGAACTACAGGCGCCCGCCACCATGTCCAGCTAATTTTTGTATTTTTTTTTTTGAGTCAGAGTCTCACTTTGTTGCTCAGGCTGGAGTGCAATGGTGCGATCTCCATTTACTGCAACCTCTGCCTCCCAGGTTCAAGCAATTCTCCTGCCTCAGCCTTCTGAGTAGCTGGGATTAGAGGCATGCACCACCACACCCAGCTAATTTTTGTATTTTTAGTACAGATGGGGTTTCACCACGTTGGCCAGGCTGGTCTTGAACTCCTGACCTCAGGTGATCCACCCATCTCGGCCTCCCAAAGTGCTGGGATTAAAGGCGTGAGCCACTGTGCCAGGCCAAATTTTGTTATTTTTTATTCTATTTATTATTTTTTTTTTTTTTATGGAGTTTCGCTCTTGTTGCCCAGGCTGGAGTGCAATGGTGCGATCTCGGCTCACCACAACTTGTCTCCCAGGTTCAAGCGATTCTCCTGCCTCAGTCTCCCGAGTAGCTGGGATCACAGGCATGTGCTACCACGCCCGGCTAATCTTTTTAGTAGAGATGGGGTTTCTCCATGTTGGTCAGGCTGGTCTCAAACTCCTGACCTCAAGTCAACCACCCACCTCGGCCTCCCAAAGTGCTGGGATTATAGGCATGAGCCACCATGCCTGGCCAGAAGCAGTACAATTTCTGAAGGGGAAAGAGATGTAGAATTCTTAAATAGACAGGAGCTGGCTTTTCCACTTATGCAAAAGATGCACTAGGTTTTAAAAAGATGAAAAATAACTTTTTACCACAAGATCTTCCAGAGAAGAGCCATCACTGATAACAAGGTCATTAAACTGGTCTTGGATTTGGTCCATAGTTTGTGGGAGATCTCGAGCTGGAATAAACCATTCATGCTCTTCTTCCTCTTCCAGCATTTCTTGGAAACAGCGTTCAATAAATTCTTCTTCCCATAACTCCTCTTCTATCTAGATTTATAATAAAGGATAATTTATAGCACACTTGGTAGATATCACTAGGAATGGCTTAAAATATCTTGAACTAAACCATTTAAAGGCACAAAGTCATACTTTCTTTTCTGCTTCCGTGCTAAGGAAAAAAAATGCTTACCATAATGACCTGCGAAGATCTGTTTAGGGTTTTTCTGTTTTTACTTTTATTAGTAGAACATTCTTTTTTCCATTGAGGGTGGCAGGGAAGAGGTAAAAAGAGATGCCTGTCTATTTTTACTGTGCCTGTCTGCTCCTGACTCCTGAATGCTCTTGACTTTCACGGTAACACAGCAATCTGACTGGCATAAGGCAGTGGTTTCCAAATCTGACTGCTCATTGGAACCATCTGAGAGCTTTGAAACAGTTTCCCAGGCTCCACCCTCATCCTCCTGATTCAGAATCTCTAGGGTGGGACCCTGAAACAAGCTCCCCAGGTTATTTCCGTAAGCAGTTAAGCCTGGTAGTAATCAGCAGCCAAATAAATAGGAGTGGTGGCATATCAGTCTACATACTTCATACATAAAGGACAAGAAAAACACATTTCAGGGACAAGTACAATCATATTGAGGGCCGGAATGGACTATGAAAACATGTTTGTACAAAAAAACTAACTTGTCTGTTGAATTCTTCTTCATTTTCCATCCACATGTACTCTGCAAATGGATTGTCATCTTCATGAGAATGACCGTTAATAATCACATCTTCATTGATGATGCTTGGGCTAGTACTGCTGCGACTTGGATCTTTCATGGCTGATGTTTGTTGTCGTTTTTAACCTTAAAAGAACAACAACACAGTTAATTTACTTATTCATTCAGGGTTTTTCTTTCTGAGACAAGGTTTCACTCCGTCATCCAGACTAGAGTGCAATGGTGTGATCATGGCTCACCACAGCCTCGATCTCTTGCCTCAGCCTCCCAAGTAACAGACTACAGGTGTGCACCACACCACCTGGCTGAATTTTTTTTATGTTTTGTAGAAACAAGGTCTGTGTTACCCAGGCTGGTCTCGAATTTCTGGGCTCAAGTGATTCTCCCACCTAAGCCTCTCAAAGTGCTGGGATTATATGCATGAGCCACCGGGCCCAGCTGATTCTTTCAGTTCTTAGTGAGCATCTGCTTATTATTAGCAGGCATCACGAATAGGTGTTAGAGGTAGTTGATACATTAAAAATACACGGTAAGTTGAACAATTGGAAAGCTTCATGTTTGTTTTTTCCAAATGATTTTAATGTTTTAAGAAATAGGAGAGGACGGCCTAAAACATCTAATGTTTTCTTTTTTGTTGTTTTTTTTGTTTGTTTTTTGAGAGAGTTTCACTCTGTCACCCAGGCTGGAATGCAGTGGCATGATCTTGGCTCACTGCAACCTCAACTGCCCAGGTTTAAGCGATTCTCCCGCCTCAGCCTCCCAAGTAGCTGGGATTACAGGCACGTGCTACCATGCCCAGCTAATTTTTGTATTTTTAGTAGAGATGGAGTTTCACCACGTTGGCCAGGCTGGTCTTGAACTCCTGACCTCAGATAATCTGCCTGCCTTGACCTCCCAAAGTGCTGAGATTATAGGTGTGTGCCACCGCGCCCGGCCACATCTAATGTTTTCTGATAACAGTAAATGAAGTCCATCAGTTGCTTACATGGACTCTCCAAACCATCCAATTTATATTTTATATTACATATCACTTGCTTTGTAAAGCAAGCATGGTTGGCTGGACGCAGTGGCTCATGCCTGTAATCCCGGCACTTTGGGAGGCGGGGGCAGGTGGATCATTTAAGGTCAGGAGTTTGAGACCAGCCTAACATGGTGAAACCTTGTCTCTACTAAAAATACAAAAAAGGCCAGGCGCAGTGGCTCATGCCTGTAATCCCAGCACTTTGGGAGGCCGAGGCGGGTGGATCACCTGAGGTCAGGAGTTCAAGACCAGCCTGACCAACATGGTGAAACCCTGTCTCTACTAAAAATACAAAATTAGCCGGGCATGGTGGCACATGCCTGTAATCCCAGCTACTCGGGAGGCTGAGGCAGAAGAATTGCTTGAACCCAGGAGGCGGAGGCTGTGGTGAGCCGAGATTGCGCCACTGCACTCCAGCCTGGGCAAAAAGAGTGAAACTCCATCTCAAAAAAAAAAAAAAAAAAACCCAAAACAAAAAAATTAGCTGGGCATGGTGGTACATGCCTGTAATCCCAGCTACTCAGGAGGCTGAGGCAGGAGAATCACTTTAACCCAGAAGGTGGAGGTTGCAGTGAGCTGAGACTGCACCACTGCACTCCAGCCTAGGCGACAGAGCGAAACTTCACCTCGAAAAACAACAACAACAAAAACCAAACACGGTCTGAAAGACTGAGTCATCAAGTGATGAAATGATGAAAAGCAAATTCAATTTTTAAAAACTGACTTCAAAAAGTCCAGGGATTGAAAGTGAAAACTAACAGATTTTTAATAACCTCTTAGGTTCTTCATGTATATAGCTCTGATCTCTCCTTGATAGCCCATATTCTGTGTCTGCTTTTTCTCTAGGTCCATGTCAAGTTCTTCTATGTCTGGAGTTCCTCACTGTACAGTGAGTTTCAGGCATCTTTTTTTTTTTTTTTTTTTTGAGACAGGGTTTTACCCAGACTGGAGTGCAGTGGCATGATCTCAGCTCACCGCAACCTCCACCTCCCAGGCTCAAGCATTTCTCCTGCCTTAGCCTCCAGAGTAGCTGGGATTACAGGCGTATGCCATTATCACCTGGCTAACTTTTGTATTTTTAGTAGAGACTGGGTTTCACCATGTTGGCCAGGCTAGTCTTGAACTCAAGACCTCAAATGATCCACCTGTCTCGGCCTCCCAAAGTGCTGGGATTACATGCGTAAGCCATCGCGCCCAGCCCAGTATCTTTTCATCTGAGTAAAAGTAGTATCAAATACAAGCCTGATGTCTTATACTACTCAATAGCTGATAACATGATCTAACCTAATTGATACATTGCAGGCTAAATATTTGAAGCACAAGGTTTCACATTCTAAAATATTCCAATTCATTGTTTGAAATCACTAAAAATAGATTTACATAAAATAATTCACCTGTACATAAACTCAAGCAGTATTGTGACTTGTGCCAAAGAAAGGCTTATTGAGGTCCGCTTACCTCAATTTGTCATAATCAAGTAAAACACTAAATCTAAAATCTCCTACTGGAAATATATGTATTTTTTTCCCTTTGGGATAAGTTTCAGGGAAAAGACTAGCCCTATGTGTTGCCTGGCCCTTTAAATTTTATGGACTTATCCTTAAGAGGACATAAGTGTAATAAAAATCCATAGCTGTTCATGTAATATGACAAATACTAGATACTAATGACAACAGGATCATAGTGGTGAAAATTTTAATTGTTGAGAGGTCCTCAACTAAAAATTTCTGGGAACTTCTGTCCTAGTTATAGTATGTATGTCTATAAAAGAAAGGCAGGCCGGGCACTGTGGCTCACTCCAGTAATTCCACCATTTTGGGAGGCCAAAGCAGGCGGATCGCTTGAGCCCAGGAGTTTGAGACCAGCCTGGGCAACATAGAGAACCCCCATCTCTACTACAAATACAAAAAATTAGCTGGATGTGGTGGTGCATGCCTATAATCCCAGCTATTTGGGAGGCTGAGGCAAGAGAATCACTGGAACCTGGGAGGCAAAGGTTGCAGAGAGGAGAGAGCACACCACTGCACTTCAGCCTGGCAAGAAAGCAAGACCCTGTCTCCAAAAAGAAAAAAAAAAAAAGGAAAGAAAGGAAAAAAGAAAGGCAGGCAGAAACAAGCTGGGTGCGGCTCATGCCTATAATCCCAACACTTTGGGAGGTCGACAGGGGTGGATCGCTTGAGCCCAGGAGTTTGATACCAGCCTGGGCAATATGGCAAAGCCGGGTACAGTGGTGCACGCCTGCAGTCCCAGCTACTTGGGAGGCCAAGGCAGGAGGATCTCCTGACCCTGGGAGGTGGAGGTTGCAGTGAGCTGAGATAGTGCCACTGCACTCCAGCCTGGGCGGCAGAGCAAGACCCTATCTTGAAAAACAGTAATACAATCAAACAAAAGAAGAAAGGCAGAAACAGACTCAGAGTTAAGTGCTAGGGTGTCGGTAGAAAGAAAATATGATAATATGATTTGTTAGGAGATTGAGGCACTGTAAAAGCAGACAAGACAGAAAGCAGACAATGGATATCTTTGTTATTTTTATCATTAAACTTGGATGAAAAACTATTTTGATAGCAAGTTTTGACTAAATAATAACCAGTTCCTCTAAAGAAAATAATTAGGCTGGGTGCGGTGGCTCCCGCCTGTAATCCCAACACTTTGGGAGGCCAAGGCGGGCAGATCACGAGATCGGGAGTTCGAGACCAGCTTGGCCAATATGGTGAAACCCCATCTCTACTAAAAATACAAAAATTAGCCAGGTGTGGTGGCACACGCCTGTAGTCCCAGCTACTTGGGAGTCTGAGGCAGAAGAATCGCTTGAACCTGGGAGGCGGAGGTTGCAGTGAGCCGGGACTGTGCCACTGCACTCTGGCCTGGGCATCAGAGCGTGACTCCATCTCAAAAAAAAGAAAAGAAGAAAATTACCCATTTTTTTTTGAGACAGAGTACAGTGGTGCAATCTCGGCTCACTGCAACCTCCGCCTCCCGGATTCAAGAGATTCTCCTGCCTCAGCCTCCTGTATAGCTGGGATTACAGGAGCATGCCACCATGCCCAGCTAATTTTTTTGTATTTTTAGTAGAGACAGGGTTTCACCACGTTGGCCAGGCTGGCCTCAAACGCCTGACCTCAAGTGATCCACCCACCTCAGCCTCCCAAGTGCTGGGATTAAAGGCATGAGCCACCGTGCCCAGCCGAAAATTACTCATTCTTATATGGCAGGCTACCAAACTGCTTACTGTTAAATAATTACATTTTAGATATTCCTCTAACACTGTGAATAGCTGGGATTGATCCTGCCTCACAACTGGATGGAACTTTGCTTAATATGCATCTGAACCTTATCATTAAGTTAGGTACAAAGACACCCCAATATAAAATAGCTTTTCATTATGTTCCCAATTTGTATCCTGTCCCAACTTATGCCCACAAAATCCTACTTTTCACACCGGGCACCGTGGCTCATGCCTGTAATCCGAGCACTTTGGGAGGCTGAGGCGGGCGGATCACATGAGGTCAGGAGTTTGAGACTAGCCTGGCCAACATGGCAAAACCCTGTCTCTACTGAAAAAAAAAAAAATTAGCCGGGTGTGATGGTGCACACCTGTAATCCCAGCTACACAGCAGGCTGAGGCAGAAGAATCACTTGAACCCAGGAGGTAGAGGTTGCAGTGTGCCAAGATCGCACCACTGCATTCTCCAGCCTGGCGTAATTTTTGAGACTCCGTCTCAAAAAAAAAAAAAAAAAAAGAAACTCCATACTCATCTGTAGTCACTCTCCATTTCCCAAGCCCCCCAACTGTGGGCAACCACTAGTCTACTTTCTGTCTCTATAGATTTGCCTATTCTAAACATTGCATATAAATGGAATCATAAAATATGTTGTCCTCTTCTCATGTCTGGCTTCTTTCACTTATTACAATGTTTTCAAGGTTCACCTATGTTGTAGCATGTATCAGCACTTCATTCCATTTTATTGCCAAACAATATTCCATTGTATAGAGATACACATTTTATCTACTCTGATTAATGAACATCTGCAGTTGTTTCCACTTTTTGGCTATTAATAATGCTGTTACCGGTATTTGTGTACAAGTGTTTATATGAGCATGTTTTCAGTTCTCTTGAATATATACCCAATGTGTTCAATGCTAGTCAGTCTTTTAGCTATACATTTTCTTTTTTTTTTTTTTTTTTTTTTTTGAGACGGAGTCTTGCTCTGTCCCCCAGGCTGGAGTGCAGTGGCGCATCTCGGCTCACTGCAAGCTCCACCTCCTGGGTTCACGCCATTCTCCTGCCTCAGCCTCCCGAGTAGCTAGGACTACAGGCACCCGCCAACATGCCCGGCTAATTTTTTTGTATTTTTAGTAGAGACGGGGTTTCACCGTGTTAGCCAGGATGGTCTCGATCTCCTGACCTCGTGATCCGCCCGCCTCGGCCTCCCAAAGTGCTGGGATTACAGGCTTGAGCCACTGCGCCCGGCCTACATTTTCAACTGTGACAGAAAAAGTGAGCAAAAAAGGTAGCTGACTCCCTCCGCACCACCAGACACAATCCTCACTCCAAATCCTTTTCCTAGAAGTAAGCACTGCTAATGTGGTATATATTTTTCTTAAAAAGTAAACATATATGCAACAACAGTATTGCATCTAAGGGCCTTACAGTCATCATCTATTTAATACTCACAAGTCCTGTGGATGTAGGGATTATGGTCAAATTCATTTCCATGACAAAGAACAAAGTCTTAAGTAACTTGGTTCCAGGTTACGCAACTAGTGAACAGTGGAGCTGAAATTCAAGTCAAGGTAGCCTGACTCTAAAACATGCACCAGGGCCCAGCACTTTGGGAGTCTGAGATGGGCCTCCAGACCCAGCTGTTCAAAACCAGCATGGGCAACATAGTGAGACCCCTATTTCTACAGAACTACTAAAAAGAACTGCCAATGCAATCATAAACTTCCAGAGGAATGCTTAAGGAAAAAAAAAATCAGTTCAATTCTGGTAAAATACCTCTGTGGTATTTTAAACTACCCTGGTGCCATCTCCCATTTGCAGCTTGGGAAGCCTTGAAGACAACAGCCTGCATTCTTGGTACAAGCTGGAGGTAGCAATATCAATATTATTTTTATTTTTTTGAGATGGAGTCTTGCTCTGTTGCCCAGGCTGGAGTGTAGTGGCGTGGTCTCAGCTCATTGCAACCTCTGCCTCCCAGGTTCAAGCGATTCTCCTTCCTCAGCCTCACGAGTAGCTGGGACTACAGGCACGTGCCACCACACCCAGCTAATTTTTGTATTTTTAGTAGAGGCGGGGTTTCACCATGTTGGCCAGGATGGTCTCGATCTCTTGACCTCGTGATCTGCCCGCCTCAGCCTCCCTGAGTGTTTGGATTACAGGCGTGAGCCGCAGTGCCTGGCTGCAATATAATAAATATTAACAAAGTACTCTGGTTGTTTTGACCTAGCTCCCTGAAGGACTGGCTCAAGAGTTTGCTATGAGGAGTGGGGTGGGGCAGTAGCACACATATTTGTCAAAAACAGTTAAGGGTAAATACAGTAGCAATAACAGGGCAAACAATCAACACAGTAAAAAGCCTGGGAAGAAAGGCTGGTGAAGGAGATGCTTTGAGAGTAAGAGCTTTGAAAAGCTCCCACATATTCTGGTAGTCCTAGAAAGCCATAGGCATGTCAGTGCTGAGCAGATGTTCAGAAAAGACCTGAAAAGGCTCTAAGTTTTCACCTCTGGCTGAATTTCAGGCTCTGCCCATGCAGGAAGTGAAGGCAAAGGCAGAGCTGTTGAAGGTGTGCCTCAACACATCCATAGGACCCATATGCCAAGACTGGGGGAGTTGTTTTTTGCTTAAAGGCATTTAAAAAAATCTGTCAAATCACTAGCTGACCACTAAGCTAATGGAAGAGACTTCAATGGTCACACACACAAAAAGAATACAAATTTTACTAAACTCTTTCAGAAAAGGCACTAAAATGACAACCACAATAAGTGGCAACAAACCTGGGGAGAATCTAATTTCCAGAATTGCCACATTATATCATTCAAAATGTCATTTTTTTTTTTTTTTTTGAGACGGTGTCTTGCTCTGTCACTCAGGCTGAAGTGCAGTGGCTCAATCGCAGCTCACTGCAATCTCCACCTCCCAGGCTCAAGTGATTCTCCTGCCTCAGCCTCCCCAGTAGCTGGGACTACAGGTGCATGCCAGCACACCTGGCTAATTTTCTGTATATTTTTAGTAGAGATGGGGTTTCACCATGTTGGCTAGGCTGGTCTCGAACTCCTGACATCAAATAATCCACTCGCCTTGGACTCTCTCTTAAAGTGTTGGGATTACAGGTGTAAATCACCGTGCCCAGCCCAAAATGTCATTTTCAACAAAAATTATGAGGCATGCAAAGAAATAAAAAAGTATGGCCCATACACAGGCAAAAAATAAATTAATAGAAACTGTCCCCAAGGGAACCCAGATATTAGATTGGACAAAGACTTTATTTATTTATTATTTTTGAGGAGGAGTGTTTTGCTCTTTTGGCCCAGGCTGGAGTGCAATGGTGCGATCTTGGCTCACTGCAACCTCCGCCTCCTGGGTTCAAGTGATTCTCCTGCCTCAGCCTCCCGAGTAGCTGGGATTACAGTTGCACGCCACCACGCTTGGCTAATTTTTGTATTTTTAGTAGAGACAGGGTTTCACCATGTTGGTCAGGCTAGTCTTGAACTCCTGACTTTGTGATCCACCTGCCTTGGTCTCCCAAAGTGCTGGTATTACAGGCATGAGCCACCGTGCCCAGCGACTTTATTTATTTAATGTATTGTTTTTGAGACCGAGTTTTGCTCTGTCACCCAGGCTGCAGTGCAATGGCACGATCTCAGCTCATTGCAATTTCCGCCTCCTGGGTTCAAGTGATTCTCCTGCCTCAGCCTCCCAAGTAGCTGGGATCAAGGCAACCACCACCATGTCCAGCTAATTTTTGTAGCTTTTAGTAGAGACGGGGTTTTCACCATGTTGGCCAGCCTGGTCTCAAACTCCTGACTTTGCCTCCCAAAGTGCTAGGATTACAGGCGTGAGCCACCGCGCCCAGCCTATTTATTTATTTATTTTTTGAGACTGAGTCCCCCTGTGTTGCCCAGGCTGGAGTGCAGTGGCTTGATCTTGGCTCACTGCAACCTCTGCCTCCCAGGTTCAAGCGATTCTCCTTCCTCAGCCTCCCGAGTAGCTGGGATTACAGGCGCCCGCCACCACACCCAGCTAATTTTTGTAGTATTTTAGTAGAGATGGGGTTTCACCATGTTGGCCAGGCTGGTCTCGAACTCCTGACCTCAGGTGATCTGCCCGCATCAGCCTCCCAAAGTGCCACTGTGCCTGGCCAAAGACTTCAAATCAAGTATATTAAATATGTTAAAAGAGCTAAAGGAAACCATGTAGAAAAAAATAAAAGGAACCATAGAATGATGTCTCACCAAATAGAGAATATCAATAGAGACAAATAATGGGCTGTGGTGGTTTACGCCTGTAATCCCAGCACTTTGAAAGGCCAAGGCAGGCAGATTACCTGAAGTCAGGAGTTCGAGACCAGCCTGGACAACATGGTGAAACCCTGTCTCTACTAAAAATACAAAAAATTTAGCCGGGCATGGGGGTGCATGCCTGTAATCTCAGCTACTTGGGAGGCTGAGGCAGAAGAATCGCTTGAACCCAAGAAGTGGAGGTTGCAGTGAACAGAGATCATGCCACTGCACTCCAGCCTGGGCAACAAGAGTGAAAACTCTGTCTCCAAAAAAAAAAAAAGAGAGAGACAAATAGAAATTTTGGAGTTTAAAAGTAAACTGGGCCAGGTGAGGTAGCTCATGCCTGTAATCCCAGCACTTTGGGAGGCCGAGGCAGGAGGATCATGAGGTCAGGAGTTCAAGATCAGCCTGGCCAACATAGTGAAACCCTGCCTCTACTAAAAGTACAAAAATTAGCCAGATGTGGTAGCACGTGCCTGTAGTCCCAGCTACTCAGGAGGCTGAGCCAGGAGTATCGCTTGAACCTGGAGGTGGAGGCTGTAGTGAGCTGAGACCACGCCACTGCACTCCAGCCCGGGCAACAGAGCAAGACTCCATCTCAAAAAAAAAAAAAAAAAATGGTACAACTGAAATGAAAAATTTACTAGAGGGGTTAAACACAGATATGAGCAGGGAGACAAAAGAATCAGCAAATTTAAGTTAAGGTCAATTGAGATTTATCCAGTCTGAGAAGCAGAATGAGGAAATGAAGAAAAATGAACAGAACGTTGAGAGACCCAGGAGACATCAACTGTGCCAAAATATACACAATGGAATTCCCAGAAGAAAAGGAGAATAGGTCAGAAACATTTGAAGAGATAACAGCCTAAAACTCCCCAAATTTGATAAAAAGACACAAATCTATGTATCTAAGAAGTTCAATTAACCCCAGGTAGGATAAACTCAATACGACCCATACCAATACACATTACAATCGAATTGTTGAAAGACAAAGAGAGCATCTTGAAAACACCAAGAAAAGCAACTCATTACATACAAGGGATCCTCAATAAGATTAACAGCTGATTTCTCACCAGAAACCACGGAGGTCAGAAGGTAACACATTCAAAATGCTGAAAGAAAAAAAATCGAACCAAGAATTCTTTATCTGGCAAAACTACCCTTTTAAAAATGAAGGAGAAATTAAGTCATTGCCAGATAAGCAAAAATGGACAGTTTGTCACTAGCAGACCTGTCCTATAAGAAAAGCTAAAGTGAGTCGTTCAAGCTGAAATGAAAGAACTCTATAGACATTAAACTGAATCCACACAAAATTAAAATGCCAGTAAAAGTAACTTATACAGGTAGTCACAAAAGTCTGTAATAACATATTTTGGCTTATTACTCCTCTTCCTTTCTGCATTATTTAAAAGATAAGGCTGGGCACAGTGGCTCATGTCTGTAATCCCAGCACTTTGGGAGGCCGAAGTGGGTGGATCACCTGAGGTCAGGAGTTCGAGACCAGCCTGGCCAACATGGCAAAACCCCGTCTCTACTAAAAATACAAAAAAATTAGGTGGGTATGATGGCAGGCACCTGTATCTCAGCTACTTGGGAGGCTGAGGCAGGAGAACTGCTGGAACCCGGGAGGCAGAGGGTACAGTGAGCCGAGACAGTGCCACTGCAATCCAGCCTGGGCCAACAAGAGCGAGACTCTGTCTTTAAAAAAAAAAAAAAAAAAAAAAGAATGCATAATATAAGAATTATCAATGCATAATATAAGAATTATAAATCTATGTTAATGGGCATGCAATGTATAAAGATGTATTTTGTAGTAAACTACAAAACACATGTAATTATTTTGTAATTACATTATTACAAATGTAATAATAGTGGGGGGACACTAAGCTATATAGTCTTTTGGATACACTTGAAACTAAGCTGATATTAACTCAAACTGAACTGTTACAAACTAAGATGTTAATTATAACCTCCAGGGTAACCCTTAAGAAAATAATACACAGTAAAAATGTGTACAACAGCTGGAGTGTATCATAATCCTATTCAGAAATAGCCAGAAACAAATGTCTTTAACATCGTAAGAGTCAATGAGCTCAAACCTGTATGTTGAGAGTCTCCCCTGGCTGAGAGAATGCTTTTCTCCAGAACAAAAATAATTAAAACTTAGAGGAAATGCTGGGCACACAAAAGGAGGAGACCTAATTTGCTTGAAGGACTTTCAAGGACAGAAAGCAGATAATGACTTAAAAATACAGTAAAAAAACAAACTCTGGTACAAATAAGTCACAGAGGAAAACAAAAAACACAAAACTGAGAAGCTGACTATACTCAGCTGTTACTTTTTGTTTTTTGGGACACAGTTTCATTCTTGTTGCCTGGAGTGCAACAAGAACAAGGCGGGAGTGCAATGGCGTGATCTCGATCTCGGCTCACCGCAACCTCCATCTCCTGGGTTCAAGCGACTGTCCTGCCTCAGCCTCCCGAGTAGGTGGGATTACAGAAATGCTCCACCACGCCTGGCTAACTTTATATTTTTAGTAGAGACGGGGGTTTCTCCACGTTGGTCAGGCTGGTCTCAAACTCCCAACCTCAGGTGATCCGCCCACTTTGGCCTCCCAAACTGCTGGATTACAGGTGTGAGCCAACGCACCCAGCCTCATCTGTTACTATCTTATCTTTGGCTCATGCCTCATTCTGACCCACTATAAAACTGGCAGGTAGGCTGGGCGTGGTGGCTCACGTCTGTAATCCCAGCACTTTGGGAGGCTGAGGCATGCAGATCACCTGAGGTCGGGAGTTCGAGACCAGCCTGACCAACATGGAGAAACCCTGTCTCTATTAAAACACAAAATTAGCCAGGTGTGGTGGCGCATGCCTGTAATCACAGCTACTCGGAAGGCTGAGGCAGAGGTTGTGGTGAGCCAAGATTGCTCCACTGCACTCCAGCCTGGGCAACAATGGTGAAACTGCACCTCAAAAAAAAAAAAAAAAAAAAAATGGCAGGAATTAACTGAGAAAGCCAAAAATTTTTCCCCAGATTTTTTACAGCCTGTATTTGTTTCAAGGCATGTTATGCTTTAAAACCCTAAAACTGTCAGAAAATATATCAAAAATAAAAAATGTTCAGTATTAATCTCATGCAAAGGAGATAACACGTCTTGATAACACAGCAAGACTAAGAAAAACTAGTTTAATGTATCCAGTAGTCATTAAAATACACATGTAAATCAGATTTCCCTAGTGAAAATCACAAAATAAATGTGGAATACCTCTTAATCCAAAATGCTTAGAATCACAAGTGTTTTGGTTTTTTTTTTTTTTTTTTTTCAGATTTTGGAATACTGTATTATACTTGCAGTTGAGCATCCCAAATCTGAAATTTTGAGTGTCATGTTGGCATTCAAAAAGTTCTGGACTTTGGAACAGTTCAGATATCAAATTTTCAAACTGGGATGCTCAACCTGTCATAAACAGTAATTTTTCACTTTATGCTTTCAGTATTCATTTGAAAATTTTTGTACAGCGGGGTCCAAAATTTAGGATCAATTTTGTTAGGAAAGCAAGCATTGAAGTGTAGGCCGATGCGGGAGGATCACTTGGGGTCAGGAATTCAAGATCAGTGTGGGAAACATACCAAGACCCCATCTATACAAAAAACATTTTTAATCAGCTGGGCCTGGTGGTGTTCACCTGTAGACAAAGCTGAGACAGGAGGATTACTTGAACCATGATTGCAAGACTGCACTCCAGCCTGGGTGATAGAGCAAGATCCCATCTCTCAAAAAAAGAGTGACAGGGATGAATGTAAAAAGTACACACTACTTACAAAAAAAAAGAAAAAAGGTATGCAAATGTCTAAAGTGTATATATTTTCTCCCTCTCCGATCTTATCATAGAGGTAATTCATCAATGTTAACAGCTTAATATGTATCCTTTCATAATTCTTTGTTTATATAAACATGCATAAAACATTTCTGTATTTTAACAGAATTATATTAAATATATTACAGAAAATCCTCCCTAGTCAACAGGTATTGGTATACTTCATTTTTTAATGGATACACCACCACTTATTCAACCACCCCCCCCTTCTGATGTACATTTATGTTTCCACTTTTTGCCATTACACACAATCTTGCTATGATCACTCTTTTTTTTTTTTAGTAGAGACAAAGTAGTAGTGCTTCCTATAGGATATATTCCTTTAAGTGGGAATAACTGTGTCAAGGGCCATGTGCATTTTAACTGTAAGAGATGACAGATTATTTATAAAAATGTGGCAATATGCATTCCTATTATACTGTTTGGGTGCATCCATTTTGCTGCATCTTCAACAATCCCAGATATTATATATGTATTGTATTTTATTTTTGCAATCAGATGAGCTAAAAATGACATATGTTTTCCTTTACAGGTTCTGGGAAGTCTTTTCCCACATTGAGATTATATTTCCTGTATTTTCTCTCAATATTTTTATAGTTTCAAGTTTTTATATTTAAATCTTTACTTCATGTGAACATTTGAGTATGTGAAGGATCTATATTTTTCCATATAAATTACGTCATCCCCCACTAATGAAAGCTTATTCCTCATGTTTATCATAATTGAATTCCCATTTGTCTGAATCTATTCTGAGATTCTTTATTCTGTAATTGTGTATTTCTATACCAATATCAAAAACTGAAAGAGGACAAGGAACACAAACTTTTCATCTAGATTCAAACAGTCTTTTGCCTGTTTTCTCTTTTTTCTTTTTTTTTTTGCTTAACCATTTGATAAGTTGCAGGTATGATCTTTCAACCTCAACTATTTCAATTTTTTAATTTTTTTTTTTTTTTGAGACAGAGTCTCACTCTGTCACCCAGGCTGGAGTGCAGTGGCACAATCTCGGCTCACTGCAACTTCCACCTCCCGAGTTTAAGTGCTTCTCCTGTCTCAGCCTCCCGAGTAGCTGGGACTACAGGCGCATGCCACCATGACACACTAATTTTTGCATTTTTAGTAGACATGGGTTTTTTTGTTTTTTGTTTTTTTTTTGAGACGGAGTCTTGCTCTGTCCCCCAGGCTGGAGTGCAGTGGCGCAGTCTCGGCTCACTGCAAGCTCTGCCTGCCAGGTTCACGCCATTCTCCTGCCTCAGCCTCTCTGAGTAGCTGGGACTACAGGCGCCCGCCACCACGCCCGGCTAATTTTTTTTTTTTTTTTTTTTTGAGACAGAGTCTCGCTCTGTCGCCCGGGCTGGAGTGCAGTGGCGCAATCTCGGCTCACTGCAAGCTCCGCCTCCCGGGTTCACGCCATTCTCCTGCCTCAGCCTCCGAGTAGCTGGGACTACAGGCTCCCGCCACCGCGCCCGGCTAATTTTTTGTATTTTTTAGTAGAGACGGGGTTTCACCGTGGTCTTGATCTCCTGACCTCGTGATCCGCCCACCTCGGCCTCCCAAAGTGCTGGGATTACAAGCGTGAGCCACCGCGCCCGGCCAATTTTTTTGTATTTTTAGTAGAGACGGGGTTTCACCGTGGTCTCGATCTCCTGACCTCGTGATCCGCCCGCCTCGGCCTCCCAAAGTGCTGGGATTACAAGCGTGAGCCACCGTGCCCAGCCAGACATGGGGTTTTGTCATGTTGGCCAGGCTGGACTCGAACTCCTGACCTCATGATCCGCCCACCTCGGCCTCCCAAAGTGCTGGGATTACAGGCATGAGCCACCGCGCCTGGCCTGTGATTTCTATTTCTAAAGTATAAGAATGATGTATATATATTACACTCATCTTTTTTACTTAATCTGTTCAATTCTGAAAGTGGTTTATCCAAGTCCTCTACTATAGTAGATAGAATATGTGACCCAGTCTGAGAATTTTTGTCTCATAAGGAATTAACCTTTTTTTTTTTTTTTTTAGACAGTCTTGCTTTGCTGCCCAGGCTGGAGTGCAGTGGTGCGATCTCAGCTCACTGCAATTTCTGCTTCCTGGGTTCAAGCAATTCTCCTGCCTCAGCCTCCAGAGTAGCTGGGATTACAGGTGCCTGCCACCACACCTGGCTAACTTTTCTTATTTTTATTATTATTTTTTGAGACGGAGTCTCACTCTGTTGCCAGGCTGGAGTGTAGTGGCACAATCTCAGATCACTGCAACCTCTGCCTCCCGCGTTCAAGTGATTCTCCTGCCTCAGCCTCCCGAGTAGCTGGGATCACAGGTGCACGCCACCATGTCCAGCTAACTTTTCCATTTTTAGTAGAAACCGGGTTTCACCATGTTGGCCAGGATGGTCTCAATCTCTTGACTTTGTGATCCGCCTATCTCAGCCTCCCAAAGTGCTAGGATTACAGGCGTGAGCGACTGTGCCTGGCCTTTTCCGCCTGCCTCAGCCTCCCAAAGTGCTGGAATTACAGGCGTGAGACACTGTGCCCAGCCAGGAATTAACATTTTTGATAACTGATGTTTCGTTTTATGTCTTTCATAATAATTTCATGTTTAGTTTTCTTACACTTTTTCAAATGTTCTATTAACTATTTCTTTCCTATAGCGTTTATTTTCCTACACTTAACTTTAACTATTTTCCTATCAATTAAAAATGTACTCCAAGGGCAGGAGGCAGTGGCTCATGCCTGTAATCCCAGCACTTTGGGAGGCTGAGGTGGGTGGATCACAGGGTCAGGAAATCAAGACCATCCTGGCCAACACGGTGAAACCCGGTCTCTACTAAAAATACAAAAATTAGCCAGGCGTGGTGGTGTGAGCTTGTAGTCCTAGCTACTCAGGAGGCTGAGGCAGGAGAATTGCTTGAACCTGGGAGGCAGAGGTTGCAGTGAGCTAAGATCACACCACTGTACTCTACCCTGGGCGACAGAGTGAGACTCCATCTCAGAGAAAAAAAACAAACAACAACAACAAAAAACAACTCTATACACCCATTTAGAATGCCTTTCCTTCTCCAATATACCCAACCCAATGCCTGCTCTGAGTCAAGGCAAACCCTTTAAAATTATTTTACTTCCACACTTCTTCCCTCCCCAGTCTTCAGTTTTGTGGAAGTTAGCACTGGTAGATGCCTACTATTAGGTTTTCTCTTACTATGTTTTAAAATAATTTTTGAGTTGAATACTTGACAATTCACATTATCATCCATTTATATTTTACTAAATTCATCACTCAGGCCAGGCACGGTGGCTCATGCTTGTAATCCCAGCACTTTGGGAGGCCGAGGCAGGCAGACCACCTGAGGTCAGGAGTTCAAGACCCACCTGGCCAACATGGCAAAACCCTCTCTACTAAAAATACAAAATTAGCTGGGTGTGGTAGCGGGCACCTGTAATCCCAGCTACTGGGGAGGCTGGGGCAGGAGAATTGCTTGAACCTGGGAGGTGGAGGTTGCAGTGAGCCAAGATTGTGCCCTGCACTTCAGCCTAAGCAGTAAGAGTGAAACTCCGACTCAAAAAAAAAAGATACAAAGATTAGCCAGGTGTGGCCAGGCGCAGTGGCTCACGCCTGTAATCCCAGCACTTCAGGAGGCCGAGGTGGGTGGATCATGGGGTCAGGAGATCTAGACCATCTTGGCTAACACAGTGAAACCCCATCTCTACTAAAAAATACAAAAAAAAATTAGCCAAGCGTGGTGGCAGGCACCTGTAGTCCCAGCTATTGGGGAGGCTGAGGCAGGAAATTGGCGTGAATCCGGGAGGCGGAGCTTGCAGTCAGCTGAGACCACACCACTGCACTCCAACTTGGGCGACAGAGCGAGACTCCATCTCAAAAAAAAAAAAAAATTAGCCAGGCTTGGTGGTGCTCCCCTGTAGTCCCAGCTAATCAGAAGGCTGAGGCAGGAGAATTGCTTGAGCCTGGGAGGCAGAGGCCGCAGTGAGCCAAGATCATGCCACTGCACTCCAGCCTGGGTGACACAGCAAGACCCAGTCTCAAAAAATAAAAATAAATAAATAAATAAATTCACTCATAGTTGTTTTTTTTTTTTTTTTCACATGGAGTCTCACTCTGTTGCCCAGGCTAAAGTGTAGCTGCACGATCTCGGGTCACTGCAACCTCTGCCTCCTGAGTAGCTGGAATTACAAGTGTGCAACATCATGCCTGTGCCTGGCTAATTTCTGTATTTTTAGTAGAGATGGCGTTTCACTATGTTGGCCAGGCTCGTCTCGAACTCCTGAAGTCAGGTGATCCGCCCACCTCAGCCTCCCGAAGTGCTGGGATTACAGATATGAGCCACCACATCGGCCACTCATAATTGTTTCTTATATTCATCATCTTCCCCTAACTTCCTATCTTTGTAAAATAGTTCAAAAGGCTACCTGAGGATTTATCATTCTAAGCCAGTGTCCAAAATATCTTTTGCCTTCAAGTTTGAATAAAAATGTATGGCCTGGCGTGGTGTCTCAGGTCTGTAATCCCACCACTTTGGGAGGCCGAGGTGGGTGGATCATTTGAGGTGAGGAGTTCTAGAAAAGGCTGGCCAATATGGTGAAACCTTGCCTCTACTAAAAATACAAAAATTAGCCAGGCATGGTGGTGGGCAACTGTAGTGTCAGCTACTCAGGAGGTTGAGGCAGGAGAATCGCTTGAACCCGGGAGGTGGAGGTAGCAGTAAGCCAAGATCGCGCCACTGCACTCCAGCCTGGGCAACAGAGCGAAACTGTGTCTCGAAAAAAAAAAAAAAAAAGTTGTAACATCAGTATTTCCATGTAAATGTGCTACAAAAAATTAGTTGTAACAGAATTGAGATGTCTGTGCTTCCTGTTGATAATCTATTGTCAATAATTCCAACTTTACAATGTTGTAGAAAATCAATTTTCTTTCCTTTTAAAAATCCTGTTCTAGGCTGGGTGCAGTGGCTCACGCCTATAATCCTAGCACTTTGGGAGGCCAAGGGAGGTGGATCACTTGAGGTGAGGAGTTTGAGACCGGCCCTGGCCAACATGGTGAAACCCCATCTCTATTAATACAAAAAATAAGCCAGGCAGGGTGGCGCACAGCTGTAGTCCCAGCTACTAGGGAGGCTGAGGCAGGAGCACTGCTTGAACCTGGGAGGCAGAGGTTGCAGTGAGCTGAGATGGTGCATTCCAGCCTGAGCAACAGAGTCAGACTGCATCTCAAAAAATAAAAATAGGCCGGGCGCAGCGGCTCACACCTGTAATCCCAGCACTTTGGGAGGCCGAAGGGGGTGGATCACGAGTTCAAGAGATTGAGACCATCCTGGCCAACTCGGGTGAAACCCCGTCTCTAAAAATACAAAACTTAGCTGGACATGGTGGTGCACGCTTGTAGTCCCAGCTACTCGGGAGGCTAAGGCAGGAGAATTGCTTGAACCTGGGAGGCAGAGGTTGCAGTGAGCTGAGATGGTGCCACTGCATTCCAACCTGAGCAACAGAGTGAGACTGCATCTCAAAAAATAAAAATAGGCCAGGTGCAGTGGCTCACGCCTGTAATCCCAACACTTTGGGAGGCCGAGGGGGTGGATCATGAGGTCAAGAGATTGAGACCATCCTGGCCAACATGGTGAAACCCCATCTCTAAAAATACAAAAATTAGCTGGGTGTGGTGGCGCATGCTTGTAGTCCCAGCTACTGGGGAGGCTGAGGCAGGAGAATCACTGGAACCTGGGAGGCGGAGGTTACAGTGAGCCAAGATTGCGCCACCGCACTCCAGCCTGGCGACGGCGAATCTCTGTCTCAAAAAAATAAATAAAAATTTAAAAATCCTGTTCTAGACGACAGCTTAAGATGTTTTAACAAATTCATATATTTCACCAGATTTTGATTAGGTAAGAGCAATTTTTTCCCAGTACTACTGCCTGGAAGTCAGCAAACCCTTTCAATTTATCAACTTAGGGCTTTATTGTGTCTTCAGCTGTTTTTTCCCTCCTGAAATGCCTCTTAGACATATTGGTTTCCAGCAGTGTCCTTTTATATTGTCTATGGAATTTTAAAATACAGAAATCTTTCAGGTTTTACAATCTTTCCCCACTAGTTTCATCTTTTAAGAATTCTCATTAAAATTCAAATATAGGCCTGGCGCGGTGGCTCACGCCTGTAATCCCAACACATTGGGAGGCCGAGGTGGGTGATCACAAGGTCAGGAGATTGAGACCATCCTGGCCAACACGGTGAAACCCCGTCTCTCCTAAAAATACAAAAAATTAGCCGGGCGTGGTGGTAGGCGCCTGTAGTCCCAGCTACTCGGGAGGCCCAGGCAGGAGAATGGCATGAACCCGGGAGGCGGAGCTTGCAGTGAGCCGAGATCGTGCCACTGCACTCAGGCCTGGGCGACAGAGCAAAACTCCGTCTCAAAAAAAAAAAAACAAAAACAAAAACAAAATTCAAGTATAGTTCTCTTCTGTTTCTTTCATTAATCTACCTCCATAGGCACCATCTTTTCTCATTCCCTTGACTCTGTTTTGAACCACTGTGATCCTTACCTTATTTGCATATTTTTTAATCGTATTTTACGCATATATACGTTTAAGCATACTTCCTTTGGCAGTTTAAGAGGATCGCAACATTTTTCAATTGGTCTGTTTTCCACTCTGAAGTCTGTGAAAAGCACCGAATTTTTTGTTTTACTATTTGGTGCAATAAGGTAACGATTAAAAAACATGGGCTCTGGGCTGGGCATGGTGGCTCACGCCTGTAATCCCAGCACTTTGGGAGGCCAAGGCCGTTGGATCACAAGGTCTGCAGGAGATCGAGACCATCCTGGCTAACACGGTGAAACCCCGTCTCTACTAAAAATACAAAAACAAAATTAGCCAGGTGTGGTGGCGGGCACAGCTACTCGGGAGGCTGGGGCAGAAGAATGGCGTGAACCCTCGAGGCGGAGTGTGCAGTGAGCCGAGATCGCGCCACTGCACTCCAGCCTGGGCAACAGAGCAAGACTCCGTCTCAAAAACAACAACAACAACAACAACAACAAAAAACCATGGGCTCTGGAACCAGGCTGCTTTACTGTGTGACCATGGCAAGTTATTTAACCTGAGTTTCGGTTTCCTCATCTGTTACATGGAAATTAAAAATAGTACCTAGTTAGAGAACCTGGCATATAACAATTGGCATTAACTATCTCGGTGATTAAATATTTAGGGCAGTTAAAGGTCTCTAGACCAAGGGACAAGGTAAAAATTAGAGATCTTAAACCTACAGAGGTGAAACAATGTCACAGGAAAATCCCAAAGTCTACCCTAATCTCTACTGTAGTGTAACAAGGGTAATTAGGTGAGAGCAAGAATGGGTCATCCTTACTGATAAAAGCTCAAGCACATTAGAAATGCCAGCCAAATTTATACAAACTGATATAAGCAGCAGAGGCTATTCAAATCCTCCAAACGTGTGCCCATTCAATATGGTGGCCATCGGCTACATATAACTATTTAATTAAAATTTAGGTCTTCATTTACACTAGCCACATCTCAAGTGCTCATAACCACACACAGTACCTACATCATTGGACAGCACCACTCTAAACAATGAAAAAATTAAGAAAAAAGGGAGTTTTGTGGAACTGAACCTTAGCCTATATCGAATGCAAACTATTCATGCACCTGTGCAACAGGTGGTCTAGATCACAAAGGCAATGACTTGGACAACTTTAATCTCAGACCACGGTCAGAAGATATAGGTTCAAATCTCAGCTATGCTACATAGCCATCTTAAAGTACCCTAGACCTGTCACTAAATCACACAGCACCACATAATGGTTAAGAGCATAGAATCTCTGGACTATCTGGATTTGAATTCCGACTATCACTAGCTATGTGACATTGGGCAAGTTACTTCACATCTCATTTGTTATCTTCATTTTATAGTAGGGCCTACCTTCTAGCTATGTTGTGGATCAAATTAGTTAATATTTGTAAAGGCAATGAGAACAATGCCTGGCATTATTGTTATATAAATATTTGCTAAATAAAAATAATCTTTCAGGCTTCTGTTTCCTTAATTCCCAGTGGGCAAGATAAAACTTGCTCTGTTGGGAGGCCGAGGGGGGCGGATCACAAAGTCAGGAGATCAAGACCATCCTGGCTAACACGGTGAAACCCCGTCTCTACCAAAAATACAAAAAATTAGCCAGGCGTGGTGGCAAGCGCCTGTAGTCCCAGCTACTAGGGAGGCAGAGGCAGGAGAATCGCTTGAACCCGGGGAGGTGGAGGTTGCAGTGAACCGATTGCGCCACTGCACTCCAGCACTCCAGCCTGGCGACAGAGTGAGACTCCATCTCAAAAAAAAAAAAAAAAAAAAAAAAACAAACTTGCTCTGCCCATTTCACATGTTTCATGATAATGAATGACAATAGGATGTAAATTACAAGAAAATGTTTTAAAAGCACAAAAGGTTATTAGATTACAAGGGGGCAGAGATCTTGCCTGCCACATTCTTTAATCTCCCACAGTATCAACCAAATTGCTGTGCTAAGTGTTCATTTAATTTTAAGTTTTTCACTAAAACTGGAGCATCACACTCGAGTCATAAAGTGATAAACCTGAATAACGTGCAGAGTGCTTATTTAAGGAAAAGCCTGCTATAAACTCATTCTGACCCAAAGAGGGTGAAATTAACTACCTCAATTTGAGTTCCTAAGGAGCAACATGCACAGCCTTGAATCATTAGAGGAAATCTCCATTCCCTAACCTCCATCCCTTAAAGAAACACAAGTGGGCTCTATAGTTCTTGTCAAGTTACCTATCCTGTGATTTTTTTGTGTGTGTGTGTGAAAGTTTTCAAGTTCACAACTGACAAGCAGTATAAACAGACTAATTTTCCCCAAATATCCTGTCTTTCACTAAGTGGAAACAGAATCACAAAAGCAAACAGTGGAGTCTCATTAAAAATTATTGTAGAGAACTTTTACTTATTGCAAACATAACCTACGTCAGAAGAAATTTCAAAAGCGACTTAATGAAAATATAAACCAACACCTGATCTAACTGCTCTAATGAAATCTGTGAAAAAACAATGCCACCACGTTCCAACATTAGCCAGCTCACTCAACATGAGCATCTGCTTTCCGTTTAAATAAACGTCAAAGGCTGTCAGCTGCTACACCTTCCAAGGCAAATTGGAAGCCAAATTCTTTCTAGAGTTTGGGGTTTTTATAAGTTGATACGGGTGCCAAGTCAGAGAAAAGAGAAACAAAAGGAAGCAGGTAAGACCCCTTTCAGGAGTCACTAAAAAATATCACTGCTGGCTGCTGCAACAAATGTTTTGAAGACCTAAGTTCATCACAAGCCTTATTTATTTTGGTGGCGGAGGTGCGGAAGGAGAGAAAGCACAGAAAATTATTAAAAGGTAAGAGGACCTTAAAGTTCATCTAACTCAATGCCCTCCTAGGATAAGGGTTCCCAGTACCCCAAAGGTTTTTTCCGGGGCATGAGCTACAATACAACCAAAAATAAGGGGTAGCGATGGCGAAGAAACGGGAGAAAGACGATCTTCTGATCAGGCCCGTCGACGGTTGCAGCGTTCCCCCAGGACGCCAAGAGCCCGCCAGTCCCTCCGCCCCTCTCTCCCCAAACCCCAGCCTCGGCTGAGGCGCGCAAGCGCAGCAAGTAGGGGCTGCGCGTGGCGACGCGCAGGCGTAAAGTGGGTAGAAACAATGAGCTTTGTTGCCGAGGCGGTGGTGGGGGGCAGGGGAAAGGGTACCCGGCGGAGGGAGAAAGGACCGGGAGAATGGGGTACCGGAGAAAGTGCTATCCCGGCAACCCTCGCGCCACTGAGGACCCGGATAGAGAGCTGCGAGATCCAAATCATTAATAATGACAATGGAAAAAAAGCGACGGCCATGTCTCGGAGAAGACAGAGACGAAGTCGGCCCGAGCTCATCCCTCAGACTTGGTGGAAAGAGGCAATGAACAACGGAGGCCGCAAGGGACTCGGTGGCCAACCACCCAGGGAGCCCTTTAGGCCCCTCTGCCGTCGCCGACGTGCTGTCCCTCGACCTCCGCACCCCTGTCGCCACTCTGCCCGAGGGGACCCCTCACCCAATGCACAGCAGCGGGGACGGCAGCCAACGAATCCTGTCGGCCTCCGCGGATCTCCACAGGCAGCGCCGCTCCCCCGCTCGACGTGCGCTTCGCCCGCCGCCTCCCTTCTCCAGTCCAAACAAACACCCCAGCCCGGAAGTGACTTCACTTCCGTCGCCGCCAGCCCCGCCCTCTTGTTCTGTCAGCTCTGCCCTCCGAAGCCACTAGAGAGCGCGCCCGAGAACGCGCGACCCCGAAGGCTGTCTCCAAGGCTGCACACGTGTGCACGCGCAACAGCCTTTCCAGCGCGCCCCTGCGGCGGGCTGCGGGGTGTACCAGGAACGCTGTCGCACGTTTTCTCTGGGAGGCAGGAATGGGGGCGTACCACTGTTCCCACACCCGCCCATCTTCCGAGAATGATGATATGCAATGAGTGAGGCAGGTGGGGACTGAAGAGCACCCTGACAAGATACACAGGCGTGGACTTTTATAGACATCACACACACACATACCCCCCAAAAGTAATATTTAGATAATGACATAGCACACACACACACACACCCATACACACCCCAAGAATGATACACAATGTCACACAAACAGCGACATGCACCGAGTCACGTCAAGATCCCGACAAAAATAATAAACTAAGGGAAATTACAGAGGCGTACTAAATGATATGCAAACACCTGCACTCAGACACGTGCAGGCACAAAAACACACCTTTTGAAGCTAGATGCAAACGCAAAATATAAATACATGTGCAACTTCTCTGTGGCTAAAGGAGGAAATGCCCTGTCCACACAGGATAGAAGAGTGTGACCTCCGGGTTCAAGAATTTCCTAGTCCGTGATCCTGGGTGCACTGGCCCCATAGTTATTCTTACCCATGCTTCCTTCCTGTCATCGTTGACAAGACCCAAGATATATTTCTAGTGACACTAAGCAATGTAAAGAAGAGAGTATGTTTTTGTTTTTTTGTTTTGTTTTTTGAGATGGAGTCTGGCTCTCTTGCCCAGGCTGGAGTGAGAGTGGCACCATCTCGGCTCACTGCAACCTCCGCCTCCCGAGTTCAAGCGATTCTCCTGCCACAGCCTCCCAAGTAGCTGGGACTACAGGCGCACGCCACCACACCCGGCCAATTTTTGTACTTTTAGTAGAGATAGGGGTTTCACCATGTTGGCCAGGATGGTCTCGATCTCCTGACCTCGTGATCCACCCACCTCCATCTCTCAAAGTGCTAGGATTACAGGTGTGAGCCACCGCACCCGTCCGAGAGTATGTGTTTTACAAATCTGGATGTTCAAATGTGTAGATACTATCTTTGAAAGAGGGACACAAACTAATTTCTTCCCTTTGGAGAGGGAAAATGAGCGACTAGGAAATGGGTGCAAATAACTATCTTTTTCTCCTGAAAAATTTGAATCTTTTAAAAACTATATGCTTGTAGTATTTACTAAGACAAAAAATTCCCTCCATGGGAAGACTTGAATTTAGAAACAGGGTTGTTCCTCTTCAGAGCTATTTCATTCACTGAATATTGTTCTGGGTCAGTCCAAAGCCCCAAAGAAATGAATGCAGATGGTTCTGCCCTAGCTCCTGGGTCAACCACCTTGGCAACACTTAGAGATCTATATTCTAAACTGCAAAGATAAGCTATCAATCTGAGGCTGGAGGAAGTCTGAACAGAACAAAATAGGTATTTATATAGTCTGAGATGACTCAGACGCTCTTTTTAAGACACAGTCTTCCATCACCTAGGCTGGAGTGCAGTGGCATGATCACGGCTCACTACAGCCTCAACCTCCCTGGCTCAAGCAATCCTCACACTTCAGCTTGTGAAGTAGCTGAGACCACAGGTATGTACCACCATGCCTGGCTAATTTTTGAATTTTTTGTAGAAATGAGGTTTTGCCACATTGCCCAGGCTGGTCTTGAACTCCTGGGCTCAAATGATCTGCCCACTTCAGCTTCCCAAGGTGCTGGGATTACAGCTGTGAGCCACAGGGCCTGGCCTAACCCAGACTTTCTTAAAAGGTAAACATGAGGCCGGGCACAGTGGCTCACACCTGTAATCCCAGCACTTTGGGAGGCTGAGGCGGGCAGATCATGAGGTCAGGAGTTTGAGACCAGCCTGGCCAACATGGTGAAACCCTGTCTCTAATAAAAATACAAAAATTAGCCGGGTGTGGTGGCACACACTTGTAGTCTCAGCTACCCGAGAGGCTGAGGCAGGAGAATCGCTTGAACCTGGGAGGAGGAGGTTGCGGTGAGCTGAGACCATGCCATTGCATTCCAGCCTAGGTAACAGAGTGAGACTCTGTCTTAAAACAAACAAACAAACAAACAAAAAGGTAAACATGAGATAATTGAATTTGTTATTTAGTAACACAAGCTTCTTAACTGGTTATAATGGTAATAAAAAATATTTGATAAATCATGTGAAACGCTCAAAGGCCAATGCTGTTTTTCCCACACAAAGGGGTTAAGATCTCAATTTCCAGATTGCACTGAGAGTTCACCACAGTGGCTAAGCGTCAGGGGCCCAGTATTTCCTTGGCATTCTCTAGACATAAGGACACTCTGCTCACATGCAAAATAAATTTCAATGTAGCAATATTATACTTGGATAGTGATGGTGATGATCTATAAATGGAAAACAAAATAATGAAGGCTAACAAGTTTGCTAATGGTAAGGAGAGACACTGCAATGGGACCAACAGAGAGATCCAGTTTTAAAACACTGCAAAAATTTACCTATCTGGTTCACATAGTAACCATCTTAAGATGGATGTTGAGGCCGGGCGCGGTGGCTCACGCTTGTAATCCTAGCACTTTGGGAGGCCGAGGCGGGCGGATCACGAGGTCAGGAGATCGAGACCACGGTGAAACCCCGTCTCTACTAAAAAAATACAAAAAAATTAGCCGGGCGTGGTGGCGGGCGCCTGTAGTCCCAGCCTCGGAGAGGCTGAGGCAGGAGAATGGCGTGAACCCGGGAGGCGGAGCTTGCAGTGAGCTGAGATTGCGCCACTGCACTCCAGCCTGGGCGACAGAGCGAGACTCCGTCTCAAAAACAAAACAAAGCAAAACAAAACAAAGCAAAACAAAACAAGACAAAACAAGATGGAGGTTGAAGCAGAAATCAGAAGGCCCAGGATGGCTATGAGTAGGCCCCCACTGTAAATTACCACCTTCTTACAGACCCCTCATTTCTCATCAATAATGTAAAAAGTTTGTACCTTCTTACCCAAACATTCCAAATATAGGAATCTACCCAAATGGACAGATGTAAAGAGAGACATGTAAGAATATTTATAGCCTGGTTATAAAACCCAAAAGATCAAAATGCCTATCAACAGGAAATTGGTTAAATGAATAATGATGCATTAAAATAGTTATTTAAAATATGTATATTCATTGACATAGAATATATCAATGCTTTTTAAAAGAGCAGGTTGCAAAACAGCATGTTTGTAAAATCTTTCAAAATTTTATATGTAAACAGGCACGAGTAGGTATAAATGCCAAGTATCCAATAGAATGGTCATCAAAATGTTAATAGCAGTATTTCCAGGTGGTCAAATTTCGTTTTTTTTTTTTTTTTTTTTTTTTTTTTTTTTTTTTTTTTTTTTTTTTTTTTTTTTTTTTTTTTTTTTTTTTTTTTTTTTTTTTTTTGAGACAGAGTCTTGCTCTGTAGCCCAGGCCGGAGTGCAGTGGCACCATCTCGGCTCACTGCAACCTCTGCTTCCTGGGTCTCGGTTCAAGTGATTCTCCTGCCTCAGCCTCCTAAGTAGCTGAGATTACAGGTGCACGCCACCATGCCCAGCTAATTTTTGTATTTTTAGTAGAGACGGGGTTTCACCACGTTGGCAAGGCTTGAACTCCTGAACTTGTGATCCGCCCACCTCGGCCTCCCGAAGTGCTGGGATTACATGTGTGAGCCACCACGCCCGGCCTTCCAGGTGGTCAGATTTCAAAGGAGTCAATATTTTCTGAATTTTAAAAATATTGTCTAAATTATCCAGGAAACCTTGAATTGCATATTGCCATTTATAAACAGGAAAACACACACCCCCAAAATGAACTCTAACATAGGTTCCTATAGTGCTTCGGTAATGGTCTTGGCCCTATGCTCCTTTGTATCAAGGTAGGCAGAGAATGTAGCTAGCTAGGGTAGGTAGGGTGGAGTAAGGGCCTAACACTGCAGGGTAAGCAAAGGTCCCTGCTCTGAATGAGAAGGTGAGGGGATCAAATATTCACCTTTAAAAATGCCTACTTATGCCTGCACTGATCTAGGCACTAAGGATACACAGACAGTAAGTGGTAGGTTTTCCTAAAAAAGTTGTTTAGTGAAGTTTAAAACTCACCTGGCCTACAAGAGCCAAACTTGGCCGGGCGCAGTGGCTCACGCTTGTAATCCCAGCACTTTGGGAGGCCGAGGCAGGCGGATCACGAGGTCAAGAAATCGAGACCATCCTGGCTAATATAGTGAAACCCTGTCTCTACTAAAAATACAAAAAATTAGCCGAGTGTGGTGGCATGCACCTGTTGCCTCAGCTACTCAGGAGGCTGAGGCAGGAGAATCGCTTGAACCTAGGAGGCAGAGGTTGCAGTGAGCTGAGATTTCGCCACTGCACTCCAGCCTGGGTGACAGAGCGAGACTCAGTCTCGAGAAAAAAAAAAAGTAAAATATTCTTCGGCCGGGCGCGGTGACTCACGCCTCTAATCCCAGCATTTTGGGAGGCCGAGGGGGGTGGATCACGAGGTCAGGAAATCGAGACCATCCTGGCTAACATGGTGAAACCCCGTCTCTACTAAAAAATACAAAAAATTAGCCGGACATGGTGGCGGGCGCCTGTAGTCCCAGCTACTAGGGAGGCTGAGGCAGGAGAATGGCGTGAACCCGGGAGGTGGAGCTTGCAGTGAGCCGAGATCTTGCCACTGCACTCCAGCCTGGGAGACAGAGCAAGACTCCGTGAGCCAATTTGTGTAGGTTGAATAGGCAGCATGAGCAGGGTTTGGAAAATGTGTAGGTGTAGAATAGGTAAACGTTTTTGCAGAATCATCATGTGTTTGAGACGGAGTCTGGCTCTGTCACCCAGGCTGGAGTGCAGTGGCACGATCTCAGCTCACTGCAAACTCCGCCTCCCGGGTTCACACCATTCTCCTGCCTCAGCCTCCCGAGTAGTTGGGACTACAGGCGCCCGCCACTACGCCCGTCTAATTTTTTTGTGTTTTTAGTAGAGACGGGGTTTCACCATGTTAGCCAGGAGCAGCTCAGCTTTTTGTTGTTGTTGTTTCCATGTTCTCCCCATGTTCAGCTCTAGAAGCTTGCCTTTTAAAATAAGATGGGCCAGAGATACACTTGGAGTTTCAGCAGAAGCAGCCAAAATCAGGAAAATGAACTAGGAGTTATCATGAAAGTCTCACTATCCTTTACACCAATCATCACTTAAACTGCAATCCCTTTCCACAGGCTCTCACACCATAAAGCAGGTTTCCCTATTCAAACAGGGCATAGGCTGGGTTCTGTGGCTCACATCTATAATCCCAGCACTTTGGGAGGCCGAGGCAGAAGGAATGCTTGAGGCCAGGAGTTCAAAACTAGCCTGGGAAACTTACCAAAACCCTGTGTTCAGAAAAAATGTAAAAAAATAGCTAAGTGTGGTGGCACATTCCTGTAAGTCTCAGTTACTCGTAGGCTGAGGCAGGAGGCTTGCTTGAGCCCAGGAGTCCGAGGCTGCCGTGAGCTACTACTGTGCCACTGCACCCCAAACTGGTAAGGCGGTGAGGCTGTCTCTAAAAAAGAAGGTGGGGGTGGGCCAGGTACAGTGGCTCATGCCTGTAATCCTAGCACTTTGGGAGGCCGAGGTGGGCGAATCATTTGAGGTCAGAGTTTGAGACCAGCCTGGCCAACATGATGAGACCCGTCTCTTCTAATAGTACAAAAATAAAAATTAGCCAGGTGTGGTTGCACACCTGTAGGCACAGCTACTGGGGAGGCTGAGGCAGGAGAGTCACTCAAAACTGGGAGGCAGACGTGGCAGTGGGCTATCACGGCATTGCACCCCAGCCTGGGTGTCAGAGCGAGAACCCCTCTCAAAAAAAAAAAAAAAACCAACAATAAACTAGCGTTTATGCAAGTGTAGGAAAAAAAGTAAAAGGTGCCAGGCATGGTGACTTGTGCCTATAATCCCAGCACATTGGGAGGCCAAGGTAGGGAGGATCTCTTGAGCCCATGGATTTGAGACCAGCCTGAGCAACATAGCAAGACCGCATCTTCTACACACACACACACACCCCCTACAAAAATTAGCTGGCCATGGCAGTGCATGGCTGTAGCCCTAGCTGCTTGAGAGGTGAAGGCAGGTGGATCACTTGAGTCCAGGAGTTCAAGGCTGCGGTGAACTATGATTGTGTCATTCATTGCCTGGATGAGAGACAGACCCCGTTTCAAAAAAAAAAAAAAAGGGGGGCAGGAAGTCAATATAAGTAGAGTTGGTAGTTGTTAAGAAAGTAGCTGGGATCTAATTGCTCTGTGATGTTTCGAATTTTCCTATTATGTAGGAAAACAAACTCTTCCATTTAAATCTCAAAAGCCAAATGGCCAATGAGAAGCCACTACTTCTGATTTAACAACCCTGTCAAAGTTGAGCCAACTGAAATTGGTCCTGTTTTTGATAGGCAGGGGCAAGGAGTGAAACTTGAAAAGCATTTCGACCTAATCAAAGATAGGACTCCTGTGCTCTTTGTGTATACCCTTTTGGATCAGGTCCTTAGAAGAAACTCCTCATAGGCTGGGCGTGGTGGCTCACGCCTGTAATCCCAGCACTTTGGTAGGCCGAGGGGGGTGGATCACGAGGTCAGGAGATCGAGACCATCCTGGCTAACAGGGTGAAATCCTGTCTCTACTAAAAATACAAAAAATTAGCCGGGCGAGGTGGCACGTGCCTGTAAGTCCCAGCTACTCGGGAGGCTGAGGCAGGAGAATGGCGTGAACCCGGGAGGCGGAGTTTGCAATGAGCCGAGATCACGCCACTGCACTCCAGCCTGGGCGACAGAGCAAGACTCCGTCTCAAGAAAAAAAAAAAAAAAGAAACTTTTCATAAATATTACCATGTATGAAGCATGATATCATTGTTCAAAGAAAGGTCTTTAATCCTGTACCTAATACCAGGTACTTTCAACCCAAGTATACAAATCCTGCTGAAGTGAGATGTTTATTGACTTTTGTCTACTACATTCAATAGACTACCTCCTCCGTTAAAAGCGTCTACTCTTTTCACCACTTTTCATATCTCCAATCATATATTTGACTTTACAGAGTTCTTAAAATTGTATGGAAATTACAATTTTTTTTTGAGCTGGAGTCTCAGTCTGTCGCCCAGAATGGAGTGCAATGGCGCTATCTCTGCTCACTACAACCTCTGCCTCTGGGGGTCAAGCTATTCTCCTGCCTCAGCCTCCTAAGTAGCTGGGATTACAGTCCCCTGAGACCACGCCCGACTAATTTTTGTATTTTTAGTAAAGACGGGGTTTCACCATGTTGGCCAGGCTGGTCTCAAACTCCTGACCTCAGTGATCCGCCCGCCTCGGCCTCCCAAAAGTGCTGGGATTACAGGGCTGAGCCACTGTGCTGGGTGTGAAATTACAACTTTCTAAGACTAGAATTCAGAGGCCAGGAGTGGTGGCTCACACCTGTTATCCCAACACTTTGGGAAACCAAGGTGGCTGGATTACTTGAGTCCAGGAGTTTGAAAGACTAGCCTGGGCAATATGGCAAAACCCCTCTACAAAAAATACAAAAATTAGCTGGGCGTGGTGGCATGCACTTGTAGCCCCAGCTACTGTGGAGGCTGAGATGTGGCAATCACCTGAGCCTGGGGAGGTGGAGGCTGCAGTGAGCCATGATCGCACCACAGCACTGCAACCTGGGTGACAGACTGAGACGCTGTCTCAACAACAAAAAACAAGAAAACTTCAAAGGCAGGACACAACCAAACACTCTGACAAATCCTTTAAAATTAACATAATTGTGCTGGGCACAGTAGCTCACATCTGTAATCCCAGCACTTTGGGAGGCTGAGGTGGATGGATCGCCTGAGGTCAGGAGTTCAAGACCAGCCTGGCCAACATAGTGAAGCCCTGTCTCTACCTGTAATCCCAGCTACTCGGGAGGCTGAGAATAGCTTGAACCCGGGAGACAGAGGTTGTAGTGAGCGGAGATGGCACCATTGCATTCCAGCCTGGGCAACAACAGCAAAACCATGTCTCAAAAAAATAAAAAAAAATAATTGATTCTCTTCAAAATTAATCATGTTACTTCTCGACTGTTCTCATCAAGAATTTTTTCAACTAACCTCCATAGGGACTTATTTTGACAAAAATTCTCTCAAGTTTCAGACTGTTATTACCCAATTACTAGTGCTTTAACTGAGATCCATCAGCAAGTTAGATCTGCCAGTGACAGAGAATTAACCATTTCCATTTTTCCATTCACATTAAATTTCAACAAACTAGCTGTTACCAAGCATCATCATTAGTTCCTATGTAGCGCTTGAGGGGTGCAAAATTAAGGAAAAACAAAGATAAAAACCACTTGGCCAGGCAAAATGGCAAATTCCTGTTGTAGTTCTACTCCACTAACGTTCCTTGCAACTTCTTAACACATCCCCAACAAAATTACAAAACTTTATGTTTGGCAAAAAAATAAAGGATAACAGTATCTACGGCTCTGAAAGAGGTTGTCTCCCATAAATGATTTTTTTTAAAAAAGGTGACTTTAATTTTTCCTTTAGTTTTAGCTTTGAAAGGGTAGCAAAATCAGTACCTCAGGCAATAGTAACCAAGCCAGGTAGGATCTGGTTACAAAACACCTACCACCAACACATCTTCAGTTATAGGTAAAGTTCTCAAAGCTTGATCTCACTAACATTCAATCACCTGGGAACTTGTTAAAAATGCAAATCAGGCCGGGTGCGGTGGCTTACCTGGGAGCTGAGTGGAAGGCCGAGGGAGGATTGAGGTCAGGAGTTCGAGACCAGCCTGGCCAACGTGGTGAAATCCTCTCTACTAAAAATACAAAAATTGATTTGGCTGATCTGGCTGGCTAGACGGGTGTCCCCTTACTCCCTCAATGCTCCAAGTGTGTCCGTCCTGACCCTCCCGAAGCTGCGCAGTGTGTCGAAGAGGACAACCATCAACGATAGAGGACCAGTCTTCCTTTAACGGTATATGTGTAGCTGGTTTTCCATTAAAACCTCCAAACAATCTCTCAAAAATGCAAATGATCAGTACTCACCCCAAACTTAGGAAATTAGAAAACCTGGCAGGGAGCCAGCAATGCTTTAACCTGTAGGTAATTTTGATGCATGCAAACATTTGAAAACAATTTTGTTTTTCTGAGTGTCTCACTCTGTCACCCAGGCTGGAGTGCAGTGGCACCATCTCGGCTCACTGCAAGCTCCACCTCCTGGGTTCGTACCATTCTCCTGCCTCAGCCTCCTGGGTAGCTGGGACTACAGGCACCCGCCACCATGCCGGTCTAATTTTTTGTATTTTTAGTAGAGATGGGGTTTCACCGTGTTAGCTAGGATGGTCTCGATCTCCTGACCTCGTGATCTGCCCACCTCGGCCTCCCAAAGTGCTGGGATTACAGGCGTGAGCCACCGCGCCCGGCTGAAAACAATTCATTTTAAAGGAAAATAATTCCTGTAACTGTTTGTGTACCAGTGTTGATTTTCAGAATCTTGACCTTATTATCTAATGGCCAAAGTGGGAGAGTAATTCAAACCGAGCTAGCTCAACAATGAGGTTGGTGTTGTCAGGGTATAAAACAACCTCAAACTCATTAAACACTGAATACCCAGGCTTTCAGCTATACTAAACTTTAGCTATGATGGAAGGCAACCAACAGCCTATACTCAGAGCTGCTCCTGTCCTAGTGCAAGTTATCTTAAAACAGCCCATATGCTGCTCTGCAGTGTCCCAGTAGATTTCTATTACATACCATGAGCTGCTTTTGTCACAATCTTTAGGCTGAAAAAAAAATCCACTGTGGACAAAGCTAAAGTAAAAAATTTAAGTACTCTCTTCTCCCTGTATAACCTTACTACATGCCACAACATTCCATAGTTTTACTATTTACTTTTCCAGTCCCCAATTGCCTTAAAAAAAAAGGTGGCAGGGGAACCTGTCCTTAGGGAATTCAAATAATGGCTATTCCTAAAAAGCTCCTCAGGATGTTACCACTTAAAATCACTGGAGGGTCTGGGTGCAGTGGCTCACGCCTGTAATCCCAGCACTTTGGGAGGCCAGGCAGATCACTTGAGGTCAGGAGTTTGAGATCAGCCTGGTCAACATGGTGAAACCCTGCCTCTACTAAGAAAAACAGAAAAATTAGCTGGGCATGGCAGTTATGCATCTGTAGTCCCAGCTACCTGGGAGGCTGAGGCAGGAGAATTCAGCCAAGATCATCCCATTGCACTCCAGCCTGGGCAAGACAGTCTCAAAAAATAAATAAATAAATAAATAAATAAATAAATAAAAATAAATCTCTAGAGGTACTGATGTACACACATTATGGTTGGAAATTCATATTCTTGAATAACAACATTTCAAATGAACTTATTTTTGGAATACTCAAGGCAATACTACAGCTATCCAATTAAAGTCTTTTTTTTTTTTTTTTTTTTTTTTTCCCAGGCTGGAGTGCAGTGGCGCAATCTTGGCTCACTGCAAGCTCCGCCTCCCGGGTTCACGCCATTCTCCTGCCTCAGCCTCTGCGAGTAGCTGGGACTACAGGCGCCCGCCACCATGCCCGGCTAATTTTTTTGGTATTTTTTTAGTAGAGACGGGGTTTCACCGTGGTCTCGATCTCCTGACCTCATGATCCGCCCGCCTCGGCCTCCCAAAGTGCTGGGATTACAATCGTGAGCCATCGCGCTCGGCCCCAATTAAAGTCTTATAAAGGACACTCTCAGATCCCAAATTTACTAGCAAAGGGTCAATAAAAAAGAACTGTAAAACTCAACGTACTTCTAAAAGTTCCATTCACTTTTGTAGGATAAGATTAAACTAAGGGCTGACATAGCTGTAGGAAAAATGTTCTTAAACTTTACAGCAAACTTGAGTGGAAACATTCCTATTAAAAAGAGGTTTTCTCGTAATCTAAGGGCTGTTACAGCTTTATCACTAACAGCTTATTGTAATTTCTGATTTCTAAATGCTCTCAAATGTAGATATTAAAGTAAACAAAGCATTCTTTCCTTCAACTTGCTAAATCCAACAAAGTAGAAGCCATGAAAAAGCCATCACTGACAGGAAACACCGAAGAACTCCATTGTGCACATAACGCTTTACGTACCTGCTGTTAGTTAAAAATTGGAATTAAACAGAAGTGGGTAATTAGTAAAGGCTAAAATTAAATTGCAGAAGTAAACTGGCAAGGATTTTTTGTGCATGTCACATTAAAATCATCACCTACTTTTCAACGGGAGAGATCATAAAATTTATCCAACTATTTGAAGTATCCTTTAATACATCTGGGTCTGAACATTTGAAAGACAATGCCTATCCTGTTCTTGCAGATTTTTTTGAAATTAAAACTTTGTTTCTTGGCCAAAGATGGTGGCTCATGCCTACAGTCCCAGCACTTTGGGAGGCTGAAGCAAGCAGATCACTTGGGCCCAGGAATTCAAGACCAGCCTGGGCAACATGGCAAAGCCCCATCTATACAAAAAAAACAAAAACTAGCCAGGTATAGTGGCACGAGTCTATAGTCCCAGCTACTCAGGAGACTGAGGTAGGAGGGTCATTTGAGCCCGGAGGCTGAGGTTGCAGAGAGCTGTGACTGTGCCACTGCACTCCAGTCGGGGTGACAGAGTGAGACCCTGTGTTAGGGAAGAAAAAAAAATTTGTTTACAACAGATAATCCAATATACCAAGAGTCTCTACATAATTATTTTGAAAAGCTGGCAGAACTAATTCTTGCTCATCCATATTACTTCCAATTGTACTGTCAAGTCATCAATATGTCTAAACACAAGCTTCTGCTGTTTGTTCACCTGTAGCATTTTTAATTCATAAGGTTTTTAAAAACCACAAATGGCCTCGCTTTTAGTTATGTAACAGGAACAAGAAATCCACCAGCAACAAAATTTTTAAAACTCAGATCTTTAGCGGCAGTCTTTAGAATTCACTCTAGATTTAAAAGTAATAAATTGTTAAAGCATGCACAAAGTTTAAGAGCGAATAAAAACTACAACTGACAAATACGTTGGTTATCATTCCAAACATGTATAACCAATTAACATGGCCTAGGGTTTTCTTTTTATTGGTATTCACTTCAGTAACTTGAATCCACAGATATAAGCAGTATATAACCAGAAAGTTACAAGTAAACACAAATTATACATGCAAATTTCTGTTCACAAAGGTCACATGTGCAGGTACATGAATTAGAAGCGTGCATCTAGGATTATGGCCAAACTGTTTTAAAAATGCAGAAATGTAAAATTACATCTTGAAAATGTGAAGAGATGGTCTACACACTTCAAAAATCAAATGTTGCTTATACCAGAGATGTATGACAATTACGGGATTCAAGTGACAAGCAGTAAGATCTCAAAAATTAATACTGGTCAAAGAGAACGGGAATATTTTTACATTTCACTGAAAATACATTGACTACTAGAATACGAAATCTAGCAGGAACTCAGGGAAAAAATTACAAAATCTAAAGCCAATTACTTAATATTTCTTATTACCTAAACAACAGCATGACATTAACAGAAAACTGCACCTGCATTTCAATTGCCAATCTCACGTTAATGAAGTTCTCCAAAAATGAAATGCAACCAAAACGGGTTCAAACTCCAAATGAAAGTCTGCAAGGCTCAGATTAAAACATGGAATGTTTCAGATGAAAGTAATAAAAATACTATTGGTTTTGTTCTTTATTGAATGGAATAAAATGTTGACATTTCTTTGAAACTTGGAACTACTAAATTTCATTTTTCCAAATGGTTCTACATTTTTTTCTTAGTGGTGCAAGTTGTCTTAAGTAGCTTAGGAAGTCAATCTCTACAAAATACTTCTGTCCGTTGCCATTCTGATAAAACAAAAACTATTCATTAACTTAACCATATGTGTATTTTTTTTTTTGCTATAACACTTAACACATGAACAGACATCTATTATTTCTCCACTAAAACAAAAGAGTACAATAGTTTTCTTCTAACTATCAGTATTGTATTTAAAAAAGGTTAACATTAAAAACAAAGAACCATTATTTTCTTCGAAATCATTAAATCTCCTTGCACATCTTAAGTTTCCTTCTTCTGTCTGCGTTCTTCTGCCAATTTATTCAGAAATTTCTATAAAGAAAGAGAATTACAGCCATTAAGTCAACTAAAAGAAACACAGCAAAATGGATTAATTCCAAAATCAAACAACCTATATCCAAGTTTAGGGACTTAAACTATAATTTTGTCAATATTTTCAACAATTAGTTAATCCTTATTAGCACACAAAAACTTTCAGGACATTACAATAAGGCATGGGGAAAAAATGGTATAAGGTAAAAAATGGGATTTCAAATGTTATAATTAACCCTAATTTTTAGAGATGAGAAAACAAAGACCAGTCACACTGAACTGACACTACTCCAAGAACTATGGGTCTAAATAACATGCATTTTTATTTTTTTTTTTGAGGGAGAGTTTTGCTCTGTTGCTCAGGCTGGAGTGCAGTGGTGTGATCTCGGCTTACTGCAACCTCCACCTCCCAGGTTCAAGTGATTCTCCTGCCTCAGCCTCCCAAGTAGCTGGGATTACAGGCACCTGGCCACCAAGCCCAGCTAATTTTTTTTGTACTTTTGGTAGAGACCGGGTTTTCACCGTGTTGGCCAGGCTGGTCTCAAACTCCTGATCTCAGGTGATCTGCCCGTCCCCGCCTCCCAAAGTGCTGGGATTACAGGCATGAGCTATCACATCTGGCCTCAATGCGCTATTCATTAAATCACCTGAACAAACGTTCTCTTGCAAGCCCACCAGTAAATATTTTAGACTCATTGAGCCATTCAGTCTTTGTTACAACTACTCAATCCTGCACTCAATTATAAACTAAAACAACCATAGATGACACTTAAGTGATTATGGCTGTGGGTTCTAATAAAACCTTACAAAAACAGATGACTGAGCCACAGGTGTAGCTTGCTGACCCCCGCTATTAAACCTGTGACTGCTAGAGTCTCTAGACACCAGAGCTCCATTAAGACACTAATGGAAGTACAAAATACATATTCAAAAATCTAATCTAAAATGTCCAAAGTTTCTTTCCATCTCATTGGAATTTCAACTTTATATAGTTAATGCAAAATAGTAAGAATTAAAAGCCATTATATCCTTTAAAGAAAAACAACAACAACAAAAACCACCCCACAAACATCCAGTTAGGAAAGTATCAATTTACCATTAGCAAGTTACTGTATTGCTTAATAGTTTCTTGATGAAGGTGACAAAGTTTTTTTTAAAATAAAAGGAAATAATAGGCCGGGCATGATGGCTCATGCCTGTAATCCCAGCACTTTGGGAGGCTGAGGCAGGCGGATCACCTGAGGTCAGGAGTTCAAGACCAGACTGGCTAACATGGTGAAATCCCGTTTCTACTAAAAATACAAAAAATTAGCTGGGCGAAGTGGCATGCGCCTGTAATCCCAGCTACTCCGGAGCCTGAGGCAGGAGAATCGCTTAAACCCGGGAGGCGGAGGTTGCAGTGAGCTGAGATTGTGCCATTGCACTCCAGCTTGGGCAACAAGAGTGAAACTGTCTCAAATAAAAAATAAATAAATAAATAAAATATAAGGAAATAATAAAAAGAGCCACAAGAAGCACCTAGCAATCTTTTATATTATTTCCATATTCTTCTCGACAATACATGTAGTTTTTGACCCCAAACAGCTTAAAATCAAAGCCGATAAAAGTATTTGTACCAGGGCGGGCACTGTGGCTCAGGCCTGTAATCCCAGCACTTTGGGAGGGTGAGGTGGGAGGATCATCTGAAGCCGGGAGTTCAAGACCAGCCTGACCAACATGGAAAAACCCCATTTCTACTAAAAATACAAAATTAGCTGGGCATGGTGGCGCATGCCTGTAATCCCAGATACTCAGGAGGCTGAGGCAAGAGAATGGCTTGAACCTGGGAGGCGGGGGTTGGGGTGAGCCAAAATCGCACCATTGCACTCTAGCCCTGGGCAACAAGAGCAAAACTGTCTCAAAAAAATAAAATAAAATAAAATAAAATAATTTGTACTACACTGTTGCTACCATTGCAAATAGCCATGATTCTTTCTTCATATACAGGATGGTAAAAGACATATAGGTGGCAAAGAGCAGTTACATTAAAAAAAACAACAAAAACAGAAGTGATACACAGCCAAGAACTTGAATTATTTCCAAAATTAAAGATTACATTCATCCATTTAGTCAACAGATAACATATCTAATGATTGAATAACTATAGTTAACTTATTATAAAGCAGTGTGAAAAACCAAGGTATCTATAATTGAGTTGTTTAGCAACTACTTTTAAGTTTCAGTCACTACTTTCAATAGGTAGTCCAAAGAGGCTGATAATTACAAAAACAAATTTCAATATATCTCAACAAGAATTATTCTTTAGTGATGTTGTGATTTATGTATTTATGCTTTTGATCTTCATATACTTTTGGTCATAAAAATAACTGAATTGTCAATAATGTCAATATTAAAAATTATTTTAATATGAATGGTCATGCCACTTTTAGTATTCAGACTCCCAGCATCTTCCAAATTAGAGAAAGTACAGCCCAACAACAATTTGAGAATACTTGAATAAGTTTAATTCTATCACAGAACTTATAATATGGTTAGAAAACACTAAATTGTTACGTAACAAGGGTAAACTATTACAAGAGGTTCAATAGATGTTTTGGTAATCCATCAATAAAGAAAGAAAAGGCCAGGTGTGGTGGCTCATGCCTGTAATCCCAGCACTTTGGGAGGCTGAGGTGGGCGGATCACCTGAAGTCAGGAATTCAAGACTAGCCAGTCTAGCCAACATGGTGAAACCCCATTTCTACTAAAAACACAAAAATCAGCTGGGTGTGGTGGTGCATGCCTGTAATCTCAGCTACTTGGGAGGCTGAGCCAGGAGAATTGCTTGAACACAGGAGGTAGAGGTTGCAGTGAGCCAAGATTGCACCATTGCAATCCAACCTGGGCAGCAAGAGCGAAACTGTCCTTAAAAAAAAAAAAAAAAAAAAAAAGGTAAATAAAAAGTTATCTTCAGGAGAAAGCACTGCACTGAGTCTAGAGAGAACACTATACACATTTTACTTATATATCCCACTTATTTCCATAACTTAAGTTTTCACAAAAGAACTCTCCTGTTTTACATTCAACCTTACCTTTAATTTCTGATAATGAGGAAGGCTGCTGCAATGAGTATTCTTTGCAACTTCTTCATTTGTATAAAAGAGTGAACACAGCTTACAGTAAAACCCTGTTTTAGGTATCACATAGTCTATACCTAGAAACACAAACATACATTCTTACAAATTAAACTGAAGATTTTATTTAGTATTCACAATTTTACCTGTCAACATAATTTAAATGAAACAACATGTTTTTGAGAAGTCCAATACAGCCTAAGATGAAAAACAAAAACCGAACCATATTTTGCTTTTACCTAATTGATATTTGAGGTCTCACCTAACTGTATTCTTAAAAAAAGAAATATAATACAGAAAAACAACACAGGAAAGCAAAACAAAAGCATGTGTAATTTGCAAGAAATTTTATGAAAAAAGGGAACACACTGTGGAATGACAACAGAAAATAATACAAAATCAGAGACATGCATAAGAGCAAAATACATCAATTAAGATTTATAAATTGTTCCCCATAGAAACAAAACAAATTTAAAATGCTATCACAGCTTATATAAGACCAACTTTAAAATCTTATTTTAAAACCTAAGAGTTTGTTTTGAGGAGAGTGAGGAAGGTGAAGAACAAAGACTTAAATCTCACCAACAGGAACATTGGGCTGATATGGTCCAATTCTATACTCATCTGGGATTGTATAGTCCTCCTTGTTCTCATCACTTTGACCATCTGCGTTTTCACTTGTATCTTTGTTGGGATCATCAGCGTTCTCAGCAGATTCAGCACCTGGTTCTGTGTTTTCCTCATTTTTAATTCCATTTTCCAACGCTGCTTCGTTTTCTTGATCAAGTTCCTCGATCTTGTCCACCTTAATTTCAACCAAACCATCATCATTTTTGTCACCAGATTTAAATGCCATGCCCGATTTACGAAGTTTCTGAAGTTCCGAATCTTCCTCATCACCAACCTCATCTAGAGTGACAAAACCTTCCATACTCCCTGGGAAACGACGCTGTTAAGAAAGACAAATTTACTCTGCAACAATTATCCTGCAGCATCCCTTCCATCTGCTTTACTTGAAGGGAAACGGAGAGCGTCTTTGCCTTTTTGGTTTTTTTTTGTTTGTTTGTTTGTTTTGAGACGGAGTCTTGGTCTGTCGCCCAGGCTGGAGTGCAGTGGCGCGATCTCGGCTCACTGCAACCTCTGCCTTGCTGGTTCACGCCATTCTCCTGCCTCAGCCTCCCCAGTAGCTGGGACTACAGGCGCCCGCCACCACGCCCGGCTAATTTTTTTTGTAATTTTAGTAGAGACGGGGTTTCACAGTGTTAGCCAAGATGGTCTCGATCTCCTGACCTCGTGATCCACCCGCCTCGGCCTCCCGAAGTGCTGGGATTACAGGCGTGAGCCACCATGCCCGGCCGCATCTTTGTCTTTATTCATTGGCTCAAAATAGTAACTTCTTCCTTTCTCCCAAAAAATTACTGATAATTTGAAAAATAATTTAGCTTATTTTAAAACTAAAAAATGGAAGGTCTGCCTCATACAAAGAGCAGAAGTTAAATGAGATAAGAATATTCATATTTTATCTTTTCTGAGACTACAATGCTGCTAGGGAATGTGTAAAAAACTTGATTTGGTAAAAGTTGAGCAATGTCCTTTGTAAGACAGTATATTGCAAATACCTACTCTTTAGAGCAAACGCTCAAATAGTGTAATGGCTAAAAAAAACCAAGCTCTGGGCCAGGCATGGTGTGGCTCACACCTGTAATTCCAGCACTTTGGGAGGCTGAGGTGGGCGGATCACCCTGAGATCTCAGGAGTTCAAGACCAGCCAGGCCAACATGGCAAAACCCCGTCTCTACTAAAAATACAAAAATTAGCCTGGTGTGGTGGTGGGTACCTGTAATCCCAGCTACTTGGGAGGCTGAGGCAGCAGAACTTGAACCTGGGAGGTGGAGGTTGCAGTGAGCCAAGATCACGGCACTGCACTCCAGTCTGGGCGACAGAGCGAGACTCTGTCTCCAAAAAAAAAAAAAAAAAATCATGCTCTGAAGAATGACTGCCTAGGTTTAAATTTTGGCTCTGTGTCTTATAAGCAGTATGGGATTGTTTAACTTCTCCATACTTCAATTTTCCTCATTTATGGATTGGAGATCACAGTATGAGATGCATATGGTTATAGTGAGGATCAAATTAATAAATTTAAACTTAGAAAAATGTATGGCATTAAATGCCATAAACATCAGTAATTATTAACATTTACAAATGTAAACATAATGATTAGCTCTAGTTACAAAAATAAATGAAGTTATTTGACCAAGCCATCAAATAAAAACCGAGGTAAATATTGGTTTTGAGTTGAATGTTGCATAAAAGGAACCAATGGAATATGGAATAGGATGGCAAAAATCTCATTTCACTCTACTTTTTTTTTTTTTCTTGAGACAGAGTCTCGCTCTTGTCACCCAGGCTAGAGTACAGTGATGGGATCTTGGCTAACTGCAACTTCTGCCTCCCAGATTCAAGCAATTCTGCCTCAGCCTTCCAAGTAGCTGCTACAGGTTATGTGCCACCATGCCCAACTAATTTTTGTATTTTTAGTAGAGACGGGGTTTCACCATGTTGGTCTTGAACTCCTGGCCTCAAGTGATCTGCCGGGCCTCCCAAAGTGCTGGGATTACAGGCGTGAGCCACTGGGCCTGACTGACTCCGACATTTTATGAGCCATTTAACATAAAAAGTTTGCCTCAAAGGCATTTTAATGCCCTACCCCTTAAGCTAGGCAGTCAGCACAATGTGGGTGTTTTGTTTTACTCTTCTTTATAGCATGTGTGTATTTTTATATTTATATTCACTTTATATGTGGCTTCTAAATGACTTACATGTTCAAATAAAATTGTTTTAAAAGATACTAAAGTATCTGACCAGGCCAATATTTCTCAAATAGGAAAAATTATTCAATAGTTTTTGAATGAGTGGCAAAAGGTTTTAACTATCTTGGGTCAGTTAACTTACTGCAAACTCGTCCTGTATTTTTTTTCAAAGCTACATTATAAGGCTGCCTACCTACATGCTACCACAACTATTTTTTCTTAAAGCTACACTATAAGGCTGCCTACCTATATGCTACCACTACAATACAGAAGCATATATATGAGTCTTTCTCCTTCATTTTTACTAAAAAGTTTCCTCTTTGAGCTGATGTTTTTTGCCAACAACATGTCTTATTTAATTATTTATTGCAGAGTTTAGATTTAAATGTTTATATTCTGGTTCATATCTGATTTATTTTCTGATTTAAATCATGTAATTCTCTATCTGATCCTGCTTAGGTAAATAACTTGAAATACTGATCTGATCTAATGTTCTATTAAAACAAATCAACGTATCTTTCTTTACCTTTTTAAGCTTTTTCTTTGCTGCTGCTGAAGCACTTGCATCTTTTTTCACAGCTTTATCTGAAGATTCCTTTTTCCCATCAGAAGCCACATCACCTAAATTAGCAAGATCGGTCTCGTCTCCCACTGAACTGCCACTTTCTAGCAGTGCTGCTGCTTCTTCTTCATCTACAAGTAGCTCATCTTCAGATTCAAGAAGCATATTAGGTTCCTGCTCTGTCTGGTCATCCTTTGTGTCTTTCTCACCATCTTCACCGGACTTCTCTTCTTGTTCTTTACCTTCGGTTGAACTTTCAGTCTTCTGGGAACCATCAGTTTTGGATTTCTTATCACTTGGAGATTCTTTGCCATCTGGAGAGTAAGATCTTTTTCTGAAATCAAAAGAAAACACCACAATTAATTTGTTGTCTGAAAAAGTAAAGCTGAATATACTCACACATATGAAAAACAAAATGAAATTACCGGGATTTATCTTTTTTCAGTAAATCAATGCCTCTGTTTGGAATCTAAAAGACAAAAGTTTTGCAGAAGTTAACATTTGCAGAATACACAATTATCCAGTGAATTAATAATTGGAGACAATCCCTATAATCAACTCAGCTTATTCAATTCCCGTAACCTTATTTGAGAACCTAAGCTGTCTACAATCAGACATTCATCATGACCATACCAACAGAGAAGTGGAAAATAAAACATTCTGGTAGCAGAACGCTATTAAAAACAAACAGATAAGAGCAATGAAGGTGTCCTTTAGGGAAGACTAGTTTAAAAACTTCTGCCATTAAAGACCAGAAAAAAAGGTTGTTTTTTTTTTCAATAATTTATTTCAATAGGTTTCCCTCTTTCAATAAACTTACATTTCAATAATCCTGTATTTTTAGCATACAAAAATGTTTAAAAGAATGTTGTGGCTTTAAATATGTAAAAACAGGCTGTTAAATGATGACAAATCAAATACTACATACCCTCAGAACCAGTTTTTTATATTTCTCAGACAGGTCAACCTTCACACATCTCCCCTGAAACCAAAGGGCTTTTTTCAAACAATGGTCAACCATTGCCATTGCATCTTCTCTTGTCTCCATCTCAATAAAAGCCTTAAAAAGAAAGAAAAGAAACCACAAAGCACATTATATTTTACAAAATTGTATAAAACCTTATTATGTATTCTACCTACTGGTTAGAAAATTTTCATTACTTTTCTTTTTTGACACAGGGTCTCACTGTGTCACCCAGGCTGGAATGCAGTGGCACAATTTTGGCTTGCTGAAGCCTTGATGTACTGGGCCCAAGTGATCCTCCCACCTAGCCCCCCAGTAGCTAGGTCTACAGGCATGCACCACCATGCCTGGCTAATTTTTGTATTTTTTGTAGAGATGCAGTTTCGCCATGTTGCCTAGACTGGTCTCGAGCTCCTGGACTCAGGCGATCCTCCTGCTTTGGCCTCACCAATTGCTGGGATTACAGGTGAAAGCAACCACATCCGGCTAAAAATTTTAATCTTTAGCACAGAGTTAAAAAAAAGTCACTGAATATCAGGACTGGGCGCAGTGGCTCACACCTGTAATCCCAACACTTTGGAAGGCCAAGGCGGGTGGCTCACCTGAGGTCAGGAATTCCAAGAACAGCCTGACCAGTATGGTGAAACCCCATCTTTACTACAAATGCAAAAATTAGCTGGGCCTGGTGGAGTGTGCCTACTGTGGTCCCAGCTACTTGGAAGGCTGACACAGGAGAATTGCTTGAACCCAGGAGGCGGACGGACTTTATAGTGAGCCAAGACGGCACCACTGCACTCTAGACTGGGTGACAGAGCAAGACTCCGTCTCAGAAAAAAACCAAAAACCAAAAAACCAATCTGTCAGATTTACAAAATCCCCAACAATCACTGTAGTGCCAAATACGAAACCATCTATATACACTCTTTCTGCAAAAAAGTAATAAACTTAAGATATTAAAATAGTGTAAGAAAAATGAAAGTCTGGAAGGACACAAACTTGCGATGTTGAATTACAGAATTGTTTAAAACAAAGAAAAATAAAAAAAATGTTCTCCTCATCCTTATTTCCTTTTTGAGACAGGGTCTCACTCCACTGCCTATGCTGAAGTACAGTAGCACAATCATAGCTCACTACAACCTTGGACTCTTGGGTTAAGTGTTCTACCTGACCTCAGACTCCCGGAGTAGCTAAAATTGTATGAACATGCCACTTTGCCTGGTTAAAAAAATTTTTTCTGTACAGATGTGGCCTCAATATGTTGTCAGGGTGGTCTCAAACTCCTGGGCAACTCCGGCCTCAGCCTCCCAACGTCTAGGGATTTACAGGCATGAGCCAATGCACCTGGCATAACTCTAAATTTTGTTTTTTTGTGATGAAGTCTTGCTCTGTCACCCAGGATGGAGTGCAGTGGCGCGATCTCGAGTCATTGCAAGCTCTGCCTCCCGGGTTCATGCCATTCTCCTGCCTCAGCCTCCCCAGCAGCTGGGACAACAGGCGCACGCTGCCACGCCCAGCTAATTTTTTTGTATTTTTAGTAGAGACAGGGTTTCACTGTGTTAGCCAGGATGATCTCGATCTCCTGACCTCGTAATCTGTCTGCCTCCGCCTCCCAAAGTGCTGGGATTACAGACGTGAGCCACTGCGACTGGCTAACTCTAAATTTTTTAAATACAAGAAAAAAAGTATGAAACGTTAATTTTTTGAGACCCTGTCTCAAAAAAAAAAAACACAAACTAGTCCTCCAGATTTCATCACTAAAAATAGAGATATACTAAAAAAAAAAATAATAATAATAATTTTTTTTTTTTTTCTTTTCTTGAATTGGGAGTCAGTCTCACTCTGCTGCCCAGGCTGGAGTGCAGTGGTACAATCTCAGCTCACTGCAACCTCCGCCCCCCCCATGGTAAAGCAATTCTCCTGCCTCAGCCTCCCAAGTAGCTGGGATTACAGGCACGTGCCATCACGCCCGGATAATTTTTGTATTTTTAGTAGAGACAGGATTTCACCATGCTGGCCAGGCTGGTCTCGAACTCCTGACCTCCGGTGATTTGCCCTCCTTGACCTCCCAAAGTGCTGGGATTACAGGTGTGAGGAACCACGCCCGGCCCCATATTGAAAAATCTTAAAGGATTTTAATAAATTATCTTCTCTAAAACTTCCTTATGTATATTACCTGACTTTTCATCCTCATCAATATGTAATTCTTTATTTTCCCGTAAGGCTCAGCAAGCTTGAGAACAGCACTATCCGAATAGCCAGAATGGGGCAAATTGCTGAGATGTATCACACGTCCAAGCTCTTGCTTTTGATCAAACTTCTGATCTGGCTTTCCTTCAGGTTTCTTTAATAAACAACAACAACAAAAGGACAAATGTGCAATAATTATTAGTTAACAGTTAAAAACATCCTAGTCTTTACCAATTATTTTATTTTTATAGAGATGAGGTCTAGCTATGTTGCCTAGGCTTGCCTCGAACTCCTGGGCCTCACATAATCCTTCTGACCTTGGCCTCCCAAGGTGCTGGGATTACAGGCGTGAGCCACCACGCCTGACCTCAGCAATAATTTTAAATAACCGAAGTTAAATATTAAAATGATTTGTTAAACTGATATACAGCTTGAAAAAATAAACATTACCTTTATTCTTTTATACTTCTGGGATAAATGAACTCTCACTGGCTTGCCAAATACTAACGCTGGTGTGGTTGTGTAATAATCCACTGCAGCCTGAGCATCCTCTGTGGTTGCCATTTCAATAAATGCCTGAAATTATACAAAAAGTTATTTCTCTGTTTTTTCCAATCAGCTTTCTCACAGTAAACTAAAGATTTTTTTTCCTAAAAAATAACAATGCTCCAAATCTTTCCAGATACATTTAATCATTAAGTAGAAAATACTTTCAAGAATTAAAATACAAAACAAAAAACAGGCCGGGCCCAGTAGCTCACGCCTGTAATCCCAACATTTCGGGAGGCCGAGGCAGGCGGATCACGAGGTTGAAAGATCGAGACCATCCTGGCCAACCAACATGGTGAAACCCCGTCTCTACTAAAAATACAAAAATTAGCTGGGCGTAATGGTGGATGCCTGTAGTCCCAGCTACTTGGGAGGAGGCTGAGGCAGGAGAATGGCTTGAACCTGGGAGATGGAGGCTGCAGTGATCCTCACTGCACTCCAGCCCAGGTGACAGAGTGACACTCAAAAACAAAACAAAACAAAAACAAACAAAAAATGTTGGCTGGGTGTAATAGCCGACGCCTGTAATCCCAGCACTTTGGGAGGCCAAGGTGGGTAGATCACCTGAGGTCAGGAGTTCGAGACCAGCCTGGCCAACGTGGTGAAACCCCATCTCTATTAAAAATACAAAAATTAGCCGAGCATGATAGTGGGCGGCTGTAATCCCCAGCTACTTGGGAGGCTGAGGTAGGAGAATCGCTTGAACACAGGAGGCGGAGGTTGCAGTGAGGCGAGATCGCGCCACTGCACTCCAGCCTGGGTGACAGAGTGAGACTCCATCTCCCAAAACAAAGAAACAAAAAACCCCCCAAAAAACAATGGTGCCAATTTGCTATTTTATTACAAAGGCCACCTCAAATTAATTCATTCTACTGCATTACTTTATCAGTTACGATGCCTACCGGACTAAAAATAATGACTTGAAACCATCATTGTGGTATAGATCTGAAATGGCTTTCCACAGAATTTTCCTTTTACAACTTTTATAGTACTATAGTGACAAATAACTACCTAAGGATCATAATCTATAGTTACTAATAATCCATTAGTACTCTATTATACTCATCAACTACTGGCCTTTTCCTCTACTACATTCTGCATTTGATAAACTTAAGATTACCTTGAGTTTTATTTTTCTAATACAAAATCATTTAATTCTTACAGAACATATATTAGTGGCATGAATAAATGAATAATACCATTACTTCAATTCATACCTCATTAATTTTATTTAGAATCAGATGATTTGAAATGACTCCAAATGGTTCTACCAGCTGTAATAGCTGGTATCTCAAGTTTTTCCCTCGTTGAAAATCCATGATGTGAACAACTCTGCTAGTTTCCTATCCATTAGGGGAAAAAAACCAAGCAATTAAGTCTCTTCAAAGCAATATGAAACCAATTATGCATTAGGACTTTTTATAATCTATAATTAACCAGTAGAGTGTAAGTAAAACAACTCATAACATTCTAGAGAATTTTAAAACTACACATCAAACGTCACTGGGTAAGTTCTGACCATAACCAAATGGTTAAACTACTTCAAAGTGTCAAAACATACTCTCTGTAGTGATTTTTAAATTAAATATTGTACATATAACTGGACAGCAAAGTTTCCAAGATGCTGAATCAAGGTGAGCTCACTGGACTATGGGCATATAAAATTTACAAAGCCATATAAAAACGTGATTGTTTTCAAATTATAGCAATGTTCCCATAAGGACCAGGATACATATTCAACTAGTAAGGATTTAGGTCAAATCATATTCCCGAAAATCGTAAATACAGTAAAAGCAAAAGCTTCATTACTGACCACTCTGCCTTTTTGCATATGTCTAGGTCCTTGTAGGTTTCCATTTCCAGCACCTTTACGGGAAGAGAAAGTTTTCAGTCTTGTCATCAATATACTTGCTTAAAAAAGCAATTTTACTGAAAAACGCGCATCTTCCAAACACAAATGAAAAGCTCTTACAAATATATGATTACCATCACTTTTCATGCAATGTTTTTTTCCGTGTAATATTTGAATGAACTTTCTTTCACCTATAATCATTGCCTTTAATTTTCAGAATGGGGCCGGGTGTGGTGACTCACGCCTGTAATCCCAGCACTTTGGGAGGCTGAGGTGAGCAGATCATTTGAGGCCAGGTGTTTGAGACCAGCCTGGGCAACACGGCGAAACCCCTGCCTCTACCAAAAATACAAAAATTAGCCGGGTGTGGTGGCACATGCTTGTAATTGCAGTTACTCAGGAGAGGCTGAAGCATGAGAGTCGCTTTAACCTGCGAGGCAGAGGTTGCAGTGAGCAGAGATTGCATCATTACACTATAGCCTGAGTGACGGAGTGAGACTCTGTCTAAAATAAATAAGTAAAATTTGCGGCCTGGCACAGTGGCTCGCGCCTGCAATCCTAGCACTTTGGAGGCTGAGGCGGGTAGATCACCTGAGGCCAAGAGTTCCAGACTAGTCTAGCCAACGTGGTGAAACCCCATCTCTACTAAAAATACGAAAATTAGCTGGGCATGGTGGTGGGCACCTGTAATCCCAGCTGCTCGGTAGGCTGAGGCAGGAGAATTGCTTGCACCCAGGAGGCGGAGGTTGCAGTGAGCCAAGATCGCGCCATTGCACTCCAGCCTGGGCAATAAGAGCGAAACTCTGTCTCAAATAAATAAATAAAAATAAAAATTTTCAGTAAGGGCTCTGTAGGGAAAAGTAACATGAATTTTATATAATTACCCAGATTTCCTCTTGGTCCAACTGCTGGTCCCCCAAGATGAAACGAGGGAGGTGGAGGTCCCAGAATTCCTGGTGCTGGATTTGTAGACTGCTGCAACATGAATGGATCACCCCTGGTAGAGTGAAGACATAAAATATAAATCATAATAAAGAGGTCCATTGGAAAGAATTAAGATTTAATGTTAAAGCACCCCAATATATGACCACAACCACTTTAATCTTTCAGGGTATCTGTGAAGTAACTAGGTCAAAGTCTACATTAACAATGAATACAAATTACTACATAATATATATTCTAAAAATTGTTAACCAAAGTGAGTTTTATCAAAGTCTCATTTTCAGTAAAGAAATTCTGAAAATACTTTGTTTATGAAATGTTGAAAGTTAAACCTGAATTCCTTACATTGATCTCCTTTACAAATGGTAGCTTAAAAAATTTAACTTACATTGTGTGTCCTGTATCATTGTCAGGATTCCATTCTGGGTAGCTTTAAAAAGACCAGAAAATTAACTTTAAAATAAAACTGTCCTTTTCACAAAACAGCCTTGTTTGGCCTCTAAAATAGAGATCATTTATTAGTAAAGTTATCTGAGAGTCTAAGTGTTAGAAACATAGTTTTAAGGCATTTCCTATAGCTATTTCAAAAGAAAAATTTCAGAACTTCAAAATAATCCACGAGAATAAACTTGTTTTGTATTGCTTGCAAATGCAGATAATGTTGAAATTAAGTTTTTCCTCTATTTGTTAAATTGTAAGGAGGAAGTGCTGCACAAAGAATTAGAAATGTGGGTTACATAGAAACAAGAACAGAGCACAGATTTTCCTTCTCCAATATTAATACCAAGAGCACAGTTGAGTTGTGACATTAGAAAGAAAGAATAGCCCCAACAGAGTTAGGCATATGTGAAAATTCCAACTCCAGTGAACAATGGGCACTGTGTGCTGCTTAAGCAGGGAGTTTCTTTAGGAATTCCATCTCATGGTAGCAGCCTGAACTCAAAACCAAAGATCTCAAAAGCAAAATAAAAATACATCACCAAGGATCTTGCTGGACAACGAATTAGAGTATTTTAATAACCTACCCTCTTTTCTGTATCTTTTACATTTTTAGAGCATGTATTATTAAAAATGCTACTGTTTAATCCACTCTACATATCAAATACTATCTTTCACTATGTCTAGTAAAAATCATCAATTTGTATAATGACCAATGTGTATGTATCCTAGAAATGATGTTAAATAACAAAATATCATTATTATTGCATCTAATATTCAATATGAAATTTCCAGATCTAAACATTTTACTTCTAAATAGTATTGCCCATACAGTAACGCTATGTGATATTAACACTGTGGATATTACAAGTAAATGATGAACTCCCAAAAACCAATAATGGCTGATTCTGATTCACGATAAGGATGTTTTAAAGGTATTTCAAACTCCTACATTTCAAGAAGAAGCTGGCATCGACGACTGTGACTTGCTCCATTGATATGTTGACTCCACTCCTGCAGCAAAGTAAATTAGTAGAATTAACAAAAATAAAGCTAAAATATTTTCATCTGAACCATTCAAACTCTATATTAATGTCTATGCAGTATCACAGGCTGTACAAACACTTGCCCATTCACTAAATCACATTGATTTAATTTAAAACCATTTCTCTGAATCCTTGAGGCTTGATCCTGCCCTCAAATACGCTGTGCACATTCTTGGAAAAACTGGATTAACTTGTCAACATACTTAAGAGATTTGACAGGGAAAAGATATAGAGTTAATAAAGATCAAGAGGAGTAACTAACCTTGAGATCAGCAAGGCTTATTAATTTTTACTGTGGACCAAACTGAAGTATTCATTGTATGCTATAGCACTCTGAATAAAACATCCATGTTTGTATCTACTTTTCTAGAAACTATATACTATAAATGTGAACAATTAGTTAAAATAGAATCTTTTAGGCCGAGCACGGTGGCTCATGTCTATAATCCCAACACTTTGGGAGGCTGAGGTGGGTGGATCACTTGAGACCAGGAGTTTGAAACCAGCCTAGCCAACATGGTGAAACCCCATTTCTACAAAAAATACAGAATTTGGCCGGGCGTGGTGGCACACGCCTGTAGTCCCAGCTACTTGGAAGGCTGAGGCAGCAGAATCTCTTGAACCCAGCAGGCAGAGATTCCAGTGAGCTGAGACTGCACCACCGCACTCCAGCCTGGGTGACAAAGACTCTGTCTCAAAAAAAACAAAACAAAACAAACAAAAACTTTAATCACATCCAGCTTTTGAGGATGTTCCAGGTTTACTACCTACTAAATACACAGTGAATGAAAAATGCACCATGATTAGCATTACCATAAAATGCTAACATGATTCAACAGGAACTGCTTTTCTAGAAAACGAATCCCATTTATCAAAATACCAAGCTCCCTTTTTATTTCCCCAAAATAAGCAAATTTAAGGAATGCCTCTTTCCAGATTTAGGGAGGGAAACATGACATTTTATCACTATAACTTTTTAGGCAATGTAAGAAAGAGGAGTTACGAAAAGTGGGCTCTGCTATTAGACTGCCTAGGTTCATTCCCAAATTACAAAGATTCATTCCCAAATGAATCTTTGGTCTGTGTTATTTAAATTCACTGGGACAATAGTCTCATAGGGTTGTTGTGAAAAGCAAATGAGTCAATAAAGGTAAAATGCTTATCAGACCCTTGCCAGGCACATGGAACGTGCTAAAAAAAAAAAAAAAGAAAAGAACTATTATTACACTGATTATAAAGCAGTCTTGTTTTACAATTCCTGCTTTACAACTATTATTGATGTTTCACAAACTCCCACAAATTGAGGTAATTTCTGTAACACCCACACTATCCAATACAATTATATTTGGAATATAAAACATGGTCAGGCAATGTGTTTTTAAAGGGAGATGTCTCACTGAGAGCTGAACTAAATCAGAGTAAGGTACCAAATTACAAGATACATGCTTTCAAAAAGCTGTGGATTGGTATTTTATAAATGGGATCCTTAAAAAAAAAAAAAAAAACTGGTTTATATTTACCTGACAACAGTTTAGGTACATGCCTATGCTCTAGTAAAATTATCTAAAATCCTGTGAAAGGCCAGGTGTGGTGGCTCAGGCCTGTAGTACCAGCACTTTGGGAGGCCAAGGTGGGAGGATCAACTGAGGTCAGGAGTTCGAGACCAGACTGGCCAACATGGTGAAACCCTGTCTTTATTAAAAATACAAAAATTAGCCGGGCATGGTGGCAGGTGCCTGTAATTCCAGCTACTTGGAAGGCTAAGGCAGAATAGCTTGAACCTGGAAGGCAGAGGTTGCAGTAAGCCAAGATCACGCCATTGCACTCCAGTCTGGGTGAGAGTGAAACTGTCTCAAAAAATAAATAAATAAAAATAAAATCCTGTGAACTAAAATGGAACTCATCCAAATAGTATGGTACCTTCCTTAAAATGTTGGAAGCTACAAACTACTATTTCCAGGTCTCTCAAAGCTAGATTATCTTTTTAAAATAATGGCTAATAACAGGGCGCAGTGGCTTACGCCTGTAATCCCAGCACTTTGGGAGGCTGAGACAGGCAGATCACAAGGTCAGGAGATCGAAACCATCCTGGCTAACACGGTGAAACCCTGTCTCTACTAAAAATACAAAAAAATTAGCCGGGTGTGGTGGTGGGCACCTGTAATCCCAGCTACTTGGGAGGCTGAGGCAAGAGAATAGCGTGAACCTGGGAGGTGGAGCTTGCAGTGAGCGGAGATCGTGCCACTGCACTCCAGCCTGGGCGACAGAACGAGACTCCGTCTCAAAAATAAATAAATAAAAATAAAATAATGGCTAATAGCTAAAACTCAAGATCTCTCCAGCTGGCTCTATAATCATCAGCTATTTGGGATATCTAAAGTTTCAACTGGAAAGTAATGGACCACTGCCTTCTTGGAGATCAGTTTTAAAATGGCTTGTAAGGGCCGGGCGCAGTGGCTCACGCATACGATCCCAGCACTCTGGGAGGCCAAAGCAGGCAGATTACTTGAGCCCAGGAGTTTGAGACCAGCCTAGGCAACATAGTGAAACCTGATCTCTATCAAGAAAAAAATACCAGATGTGGTGGTACACGCCTTACTTGAGCCTGGGTGGTGGAGAGTGCAATGAGCTGCAATCACGTAAGTGCACTTCAGCATGGGCTACAAAGCGAGAGACCCTTTCTCAAAAATATAAAACAAAATAAAATGAAATAAAAATGGCTGTAAGAGAGGAGCCACAGGTAAGTTCACAAAATTTAGAAGCCTTGGCTGGGCGTGGTGGCTCATACCTGGAATCCCAGCACTTTGGGAGGCCGGGGCAGGCGGATTACCTGAGGTCAGGAGTTACAGACCAGCCTGGCTAACATGGTGAAACTTGTCTCTACTAAAAATACAAAAAAATTAGCTGGGCACGGTGATGTACGCCTCTAATCCCAGCTACCTGGGAGGCCGAGGCAGGAAAATTGCTTGAACCCGAAAGGCGGAGGATGCAGTGAGCCAAGATCACGCCACTGTACTCCAGCCTGGGACACAGAGCGAGACATCTTCTCAAAAAAAAAAAAAAAAAAAAAAAAAGAAGGATTAATTAAACAAACAATACCAATTAACAACTTAGAATTCTCTGAACTAAAAATATTCAGATTTTCCTTAAAATATCCTTAAGTTGTGGGAGAGGAATAAATGTTATCCTACTACGTATGCTTCTATTTCATAGGAGCTAGAAAGGGTACACAGCTGAACAGAAATTATATCCAATCCTCCACGTTCTTTAAAGGTTCAAACTTAGGGGAAAAGTGTGTCTGGTCTTTCAAAGTGATATAAAAGGAAGGCCAAGATCAAAAAATCAATCACATACCTCCCAAACTCACCCATGACTAATCTGTACTACTGATCTATTACTGGTTAGTTTACGGTGAGGACTAAGTGAAAGAGTTTTATAAAAATCTATATCCTTGGACTCTACACTGAGGTAACTCCTGCAAAATCAGATTAATAAAGGATTCGTGCACTTTTTAAATTCAGACATTTCTGTAGGAAAACTACATTCACCTTGATGTATCTGAGATACCTTAAATTATAGAAAGAAAAAAAGAATTGGGGAAGCACTTACAGAATGGCAGAAAAAAGTATAACTTAATATAAACTCAAGTGACAAGACAGCCAAAGTGCCGGAGTGGGTAATTTTCTTTAAGTGAAAGGAAGCTGAGAAAGCTTGAGATTGCACAGAAAAGCAATCTGATGACTGGGCGCGATGGCTCACGCCTGTAATCCCAGGACTTTGGGAGGCTAAGGCGGTGAATTACCTGAGGTCAGGAGTTCAAGACCAGCCTGACCAACATGGAGAAACCCTGTCTCTAAAAATACAAAATTAGCCGGGCATGGTGGCGCATGCCTGTAATCCCAGCTACTCGGAAGGCTGAGGCAGGAGAATTGCTTGAACCTGGGAGGCGGAGGTTGCGGTGAGCCGAGATCGTGCCATTGCACTCATTCCAGCCCGGGCAACAAAAGTGAAACTCTGTCTCAAAAAAAAAAAAAAAAAAAAAAAAAAAGAAAAGAAAAGCAATTTGATGATCTAAAATGACCTATAAAGAAATAAAAGCAACACCATCACTTTAAGTCACCTAAAAATAATGACACTCCATGACAAATTATTTTCAACTTAAGTTTCTTACTTCACAATAAGAATTTTTGATCATGTAGACTATTTAACAATACCACTAAGTAAAAAGAACAGATTTTCCAAGTTATGCAGCAATACCAGAGAGCAGGATTAAATGTTTAAAAATTTTTCATTATCTACTTCCATCACAGAAATTTTCTCTAAGGTCATTTCTATAGCGGTTATAGAGGGTCCACTGCTAAAGTGAATATTTAAATATTTTTTCCATACAATGCACATACATAAAAAACATAGTAAAGCAACTAGAAAACTAGAAATTCAGATAATCCGTGTGTTTAAACTTCTTAAAGTTGGTCCAATTTACACATTTAAACCACACAATTAAAAAAAAAGGCCTCTAAAATAGTTCTCAAATGTACTCAGTATTTTGACAGAATACCAAAACTAGCTAAGATCTTAGCATTTTTACAGGCTAAAAGTACCTCTTGCACTAGGGTAGTGTTATCTTACTCTTGAATCCATAGTTTAATCAAAATATGTAAAAACTGCTCTTTGTTAATTTAGATCCATTTAAATTATTAGCCTTCTTCAGGAACTAGAAAGTAGCAAAATTTGGAGAAAAAATCATAATCACACATAAAAACAGAAACTTTTCTCTAAGTCCTCTCATGGTTCCGTTGTGTTCCTTTATGATGTCCCAACAGCTTAATGACTCCAGTAGCAACGACTTTTTAAGTCCCTTCACATCACTCTCATTTGAGATACTGTAACTATCTATTTTCCTCAGAATTTAGAGACCCTTTCTGAGAATATTGGTCATACTGACATTTCTGCTATTATTTCCTTATAAACAGGCAAGAAATAACGTAGAAAAAATTGGAGTCACCAATGTTTAATAGACCTTCTCATTCTATGAATTCACACGGGACCTAAAATTTAAAGTTTAGTGCTGATTAGAAACTAAAATGAATTCCATGATATATTTAGTACAGCCAACAAATTTAGGAAAAGGTAACACCCAAAATATATACCAATTAAAATTTGCTGGCTTTTGTGAGTTTGGGGTTGTATTTCTTAATGAAAATACATCTTCTTAAATGTTTAAATAAACCTAAATTTAGCATTTATGTGAATTTACTTTGGTACAGGTTAAAGATTAAAAGACAAAAATACTGAGATCCAAACACAAGGAAAGGGAGTGATTGGTAATACTCTTTAACAGAATATTAAAAACAATGGTATGATTTAGTCTACTAAAAAAAAATCCATACTCACTAAAAAATGCTTATCAAAGGATTAGCTATGAAAAGAAAATGACCCTTCCAGATGTTACTGTAAAGAAAAACCCTGTTAACAGTAACCATCAAATCAATTTCATGGCAGCAACTTGTTCCAGTTAAGTAGAGCACATCAGGAAAAAATGGATGGTCACAGATTATAGATCAAGCTAGTGGGGTGCTATAATGATGACTTTAAGTCAACTGCACCATATATTGGGGGAAAAAAAGTCAGAATGAGTAACACTGAAAAAGTTGAAAGAGAAAGGACAACATATTTAAAAGGGCATTTTGAAAAAGTTCCCATTTTGCCAGATGTGATAATTAAAGCAAAGGAGAATTAGATTTTCTTTTCAAATGACTATTTCAGAAGTCTAAGCCTAACTCAGAAAAAGAATTTGTTTATGAGGAACACAGAGCAGGATACTGTAGTAGTTGATTTGTCCAAGTCTCTAAAGGGATAGATGTAATATGGGATAATAAAAAGTGAGTTTTGAAGTATGTTTAAGAAAGTTGTGGAAAAGGAGAAAAAAAATGATGAAAAATTTCAGTAATAGTATGAGAGTTTGTGTTAAAGGGAAATTAAAAAAGGAAGAATGAACTAATCTAAAATATGAAACATACTGAAACAAACACCAGGGCTCTACATTAACTCTTTCCCTGTAGCCACAGATAAGGAAAAAAAGAGAATTGTTCAAGAATACATCTTTACTACATACAAATCAGCAATCAAGACAGATGGAGAGCTGAAATCTAGCATCCTGAATGGCAGAGCACATTGACTGCAAAAAAAATACTTAAAACAATTCAACAAAGCAGACAAAAAAAACCTGCTTAAATATATGATTAAGAAGAACATATTGATGCCAAAAACCAACAAGATAATCTCAGTGGATGACAGCTTTGTGGCCAGAAGTAATCTAGGCAGAATATATTAATGTAAAGCCCTGGTTTAAAATGCTCAAAACAATTACCTTCCAAATAAAGTAAGTGTTCTCAAAAGTTTAAAAATGCTTGATCAACTCAATGTCATCAGACTACAGAATTAGAGTCAAAGATATAGGTAAATAGGCACTACAATGTAAAAGAAATTAGAAGCATCTGTTGCGTTAACTCACCTTATTAGAATGAACTGGCAAATCACATATAGAGCACAGATGGGGATAACCCTTCGGTAAGAGTCCATGGAAGTCTTCAATATTGCTACTTGGAGGAGCGCCTCTCTTTTTCTCAAAGAGAGATCTCTCTTGTAAGGGGCCAGGACCACGTCCCATTCTCTCATACTCACTGTCAAATTTATGATAGTTATGCGAGGTCTCACCAAAAAAAGAATCATCCCTACACCTTTCTCCATCTCTTAATCTGTCATCTTCATAATCCATTCTGTCATAATAACCAGATTCTTGAGAACGACTTCCATGGTCATAATCAAGCACTGGGTTGAGACTAGGACCACGATCATCAAAACTATCTCTTCTAAAGTGCCTTTTTTCTTCCCAATCATCCCTAGGTACTCTGTATGGTGGCTCCCGTGTAGCAGATCTGCCATCTCTACCATAACTCAAGGTAGGGCCTTCTTCAGTTCTCCTCCTTTTAAGCTGTAGAAGGATTTGGGGCAAATTCTCAGGAGTAATCTTGTCCTCTGGATAACGACTCAGTTCATCTAAGTCTCTAGCAGACAGACCAAAGCTGGCCAAAATGTTACTGGCCTGGTCTGCATCTCCACGGTGTTGAGAAGATAAAGGGAGTGGACCTCTACTTCCAATGTTAAATATAGACTGCAAATTATGGGAAGAAGTACTAGCAGAAGACAGTGCACTATGAGCTCCTTGTTGATTCAATGAAGAACTCATTCCAAGATTCATTAAACTAGCAAGGCGTGCAGTACCCTGGTTCATCCTTCCAAGAGATGCTGGCATACTTAAAGACTGGGTAGCAGCAGCAAGAAGGCCTATTCCTGCCGCAGACAGGTCACGCCCATGACCCTGTGAGTCCCTACTGAGAGATGACTGCTGGAATGACTTGGACATTGTAGAACTAGCTCTTGTCTATTTTACAGATTAAAAAAAATTTTTTTTAAAGACGGCCAAAAAGAAAGCTCAAACTAGAAAGCTAGGTTAACTTTGCTTCAAAAAATGGTAACGCCAAGAAAAAGGATCAATAAGGACTGCAGAATCTTCTTCAAGCTGAGAACCAGCAGACAACTCTGTAGAAAAATAAGCAATTTTAGTCATAAATCCCTTTAAGCAGATGCCGTTTTTTTAAGAAAAAAAAACTTATGCATCATGTTGATTAAAAAAAAAACATTTAAGATCTCAAACTTACAAGGAATTTATTACATATCTTAAACAGATTCCTGATGTATGCAGAGCCTGCATATAGATATTTAAAAAGTAGTATTTCATGCTAAAGCTTAACTACTAAAGGGACTTTCATACTGAATTTAAAAACATGTAAATTGAAAGGTTAGATGTCTGAGTACATCAAAATTTCAGTAAAAATATAGATGGGTTTCTTCTTTTAGAAGAATAAAAACACACCCTATAGTATGATGCTTAAGTTCCAGGAGAAGACTAAAAACAAAAAAAATCAAGGTCAGCAAGTCAAAGATGAATCAGTTGTACTGTGCTTTGGAAAATGAGACCTATTATCACTATCAGAAAGAACCAAGTAAAATCACAAGTAAATGAAGCTTAGGTTTCAAGTACCTAATATAAGATACAAGACCAAACATAATAGCTGAGACCTTTATACAGCAAAATCAATTTGAGGTGAAGATAGATGTGAATAAGAAAAATAAGTCATTTCCTATAGTTTTAAGGATTGCTGCCCAAATTTAAGTTATACAACTAACTGCCTTTTTACTGACCATCCTACATCAGGCAGTGTTTACTTCATATCTAGTCTTTTAAAGTAAGGAGAACTAACTCTGGTCAGTATAGGAATAGGAGCCCTCCCAAGAAAAAACCCAGGTACAGGAAAAACAGGTGATTTAAAGAAGGGAACTCCCCAAATTAGCATCCGTCAGTACTTATTTAATGCTCAGGGCTACAGCACATCTAGAGCACAAAACAGGTAAAAATGAAAATAAGATCTTGGTTACACAGTTTCCTGTAAACTTTTCATAAGAATAACCCAAATCACCTGGTAAATTTATGTTCTGATTATGATCCCCCAAGACATGTTTCTAGATGAAATTGTTTTCTTCCTTAAATCATTATTGTTGTACCTCAGAAACTGTCACATAAGAATTTCCAAATCATTTATATCATGATTGTCATGAAATATTAGTTGAAAGATATACATGACGTCTTCAGTGAAACAATTTTATAATCACAACTACATACAGAGGTAAATCTGAAGTTGTTTGGTACAGAATTCTATGAGGCACTGCTTAAATTTTCTATTTTTTGATCACCAATACACTCAGCACTGGTAGCTTAATATGTTAAACTTTAACAGTAAAACCAGACAATATCCAGTAGTTACAAGTCTATTACAGGACCAATTTCACCAATGATAGAGTAAAGCAAGGATACAATGGACAAATACAGTGGCAAAGGAAGTATAAAAAAAGTTGCAGGCAAGAAAGATTTAGACTAGATTTTTAAAAATAGATATAATCAAGTTTTAAAAGACAGAAATGCTATAAGTGGTTGGAGTTACAGGAAGATGTTTTTGCACACCAAGAAAGATGAATTTGAGAAAATACACCAAAGAAACTATTAATAGTTCTAGACAAGATCCACTATGTAAACTACTTAAGCTTTAAGATTAATAAAGATGAGATTAAGTGGACTTCTTTGGATGAAAGTTTCTTTGATATGTCTTATAAATGGCACACAGAATGGCGGCTGAGATGCTATGCAAATGGTGGTGGACCCTCTAAATTTTCACACATATTTTAAAAAATCAAATCCTTTAGAGGGTTTTTCAAAATAAAAATGTTGAAGTATCAGGGTTATTAATTGCAGCTTTGACCTTCATGTTGTAGCCAAAGCTTTGTATTACTGAAAAGTCAGTCTTTTGAATTATTTTTTTCCCTAAGAGAAATTATATAATGGTATTACGATTATGTTTAAAATTTTTAAAACGGCCATATCTTAAGGAAATGTGATTGTTAAGACTACAGAGCTCTGAATTACATTTTTTGGTAGCTCATAGGAAAACAGTGGATCTACAAAAGGAAAAAGTTAAGAGAAGCAAAGGTAAAGGATAACCTTAAGACAAACAGAAAATGGATGTCAGAAAAACTCAGAAAAGAGTCAAGACAAACAATGTAAATCCCATGACGTGTAATTCCATAACAACCACCTTAGTAGTTTTAAGATACTCAGTTTCAACGTAAAATGCAGCTCCATCAAGGATATTAGGGTAAAATTAGTGAAAAGCAATTTAAGTTAGATTTTGGATTAAACCACAAATAAACCAAATTCTTAAAAATGGTTTTATTAGAACAAAGTTGGGAGAAACCAGATGTGGCAGCATTGTTGAAAAAACATTTATGAAAAGTTTCTCTATCATGTCAATGCTGAACATAAGATGTACAAGCCACTTTTAAAGGCTCATTCACATGGGACCCACTGCCTATTAGCAAAAGCAGCATAATATGGAGACATTTACTAAAGATTTACAAAAGATTAGCTCCTTTTACTATGTTTTTTCTGTAATTATAAAATTGCCTTTCTATAGGAAACTGCACTAGAGGTTAAAACAATTTTGAATATAGTAGCTTTGGGAGAACGTTTATTATCAAAATCCAATTTACCTATTTAAAATCTCTATATAATAGTGTAAATGCCCATCAATGCAGAACCCTTCACTTCCAAAAAAGAAAGCACCTGCATCCCCCTAAAAACTATCAACATCACCCACAATTTCACTTCACAAATGCCATTTACTACAATCTTGATAACCAAATTATGTTTTTTGTTTTTGTTTTTGTTTTTGTTTTTCCAGATGGAGTTTCACTCTTGATGCCCAGGCTGGAATGCAATGGCACGATCTCAGCTCACTGCAACCTCTGCCTCCTAGGTTCAAGTGATTCTCCTGCCTCAGCCTCCCAAGTAGCTGAAATTACAGGCACACACCACCACGCCCAGCTAATTTTGTATTTTTAGTAGAGACGGGGTTTCTCCATGTTGGTCAGGCTGGTCTCGACCTCAGGTGATCCCCCTGCCTCGTCCTCTCAAAGTGCTGGGATTATAGGCATGAGCCACCACCCCTGGCCTGATAACCAAATTCTTAACAAATTAGCTTAAAAATTCATTTTTATAGGCAACTCAAAACAAACTGTAACTTAAAACTATTTTATGATACAATTTTAAGCTGTTTAAAAATGTTAGCTTCACATTCAACATCTAAACAAATCTGAATATCATCCCTATGGTTAGGAAACGTGTCAGTTAATATTCTACCTCCCCTTACATGATAATCTGATTTCTGTTATTGGCTTTTTCTTCTCCAATTAAAAGAACTAGAGTACTAAAATACTTCTGAAAATTCATGGAGCACAGAAGCAAACAGCTGTTCCAGATCTAAATTTCCTTAAAGATTACCAGTAAGTCCTTAGTCATTCTTTCAGAGGGTTATCTAGCAGAATTACTAAAATAAGCACAAGCCAACTTTAGTTTCTTAGAAGGTATTAGAAAAAAATGAAAAGATCTTTAGCTGTTAAAAAAAAAAAAAAAAGACAGTGTCTGACTCCTTCATCGCCTAGGCTGGAGTGGAATGGCATCACACCTGGAGTGCACTGCCCAGGCTCACTGTAACCTCTGCCTCCCAGGCTCAAACCATCCTCCCACCTCAGCCCAAGTAGCCGGGACTACAGACACATGCCACCATGCTTGGCTCGTTTTCATTGTTTTGGTAGAGAGGGGGTTTTCACCATGTTGGCCAGGCTAGTCTCGAACTCCTGGGCTCAAGCAATCCTCCCGCCTTGGCCTCCCAAAATCCTAAGAGGTATCTCCTACTCCACATGGATCTTCAGCTATGCTCTCAACTGTGTGAGATAATCACTCCTTTAAATAATTTTTCTCTGGCAGGGCACAGTGGCTCACGCCTGTAATCCCTGCTCTTTGAGAAGCCGAGGTGGGTTGATCACGAGGTCAAGAGATCAAGACCATCGTGACAGACATGGTGAAACCCCATCTCTACTAAAAATATAAAAATTAGCTGGGCAGGGTGGCGCGCACCTGTAGTCCCACCTACATGGGAGGCTGAGGCCGGAGAATCGCTTGAACCTGGGAGACGGAGGCTGCACTGAGCCGAGATTGGGGCACTGCACTCTAGCCTGGGCCACAGAGCAAACATCCGTCTCAAAAAACAAAACAAATAAAAAAAAATTTTTCTCAGTCTTTGTAGTCAGAATTAAAAAAAAAAAAAAAAACGAATTTCAGATGGTTTACACATAAAACTATAAAAGATTATTTATGGTTTAACCATAAAAGTAGATATATTCAGGGAAAAAAATACCTTCATAATGACATTATTTTAACTTCACATTGAAACTTACAAGCAACAGCTACAAAACTACAGTTTCTTATATTTTCCTCTTCTGAATTGCAAGAAATGTTCAGATTTTCCAAATGTTCTATCAAGGCCAATCACCTTGATCATTTATTAGCTTATTCATGTGAAAATATACCAAATATGTTTTAGGTAGTAATCAACAATACCAATTTAGTAAAAATGTCTTAACCCATGTCACTGATAGATGGCAGACATAGTTGACTATCAGTAATTTCAAAGCAGCATCATTTGGAAAGGTAGCTGCTTGATTTTTGTCATAAATCACACAAAAATATTGAGTCCTGTGGTCAGGACTTTCAAACCAAGCACCCAACTTATTTTCAATTCAAGAACAGGTTTCAGTTACTCTTTAAACTTTTCTTCATTTATTAAATTTTATAATGGTTTTATAAAGAATTTACCATAGTTTCCATTATAAAAGTACTAGAAGTTTTCATTTTAATGTTGGTGTATATATTTCCTAATATATTTTGTAACAATTATTTCATTTAAGGGTTTGTTTTTTGAAGTGTGCTGAAGAACTACTCCATTTTTTTTCCTAGAGTTTCAGCCACTTTCAAATCTTATGCTCTCTAATCTGTTTTTGAGTGTCACAATCTCATCTCAGTATGGCATGTACCTTGAGTGGCTTATTTAAAATAGGCCAGGCGTAGTGGCTTACACCTGTAATCCAGCACTTTGGGAGGCTGAGGCCGGCAGATTACCTGAGGTCAGGAGTTTGAGACCAGCCTGGCCAACATGGTAAACTCCGTCTCTACTAAAAATACAAAACTTAGGCGGGTGTGGTAAAGTAGCATGTGTCATCATACAATAGAAAAGATAAAAAAGTGTAGTGCCAGGAAGGCTGACATACAAGCATGAATATTTTCAAGTGCTTTAAGACCATTGTTCTTAATCCATCTAACAGACGTGAAGTCAATTTTTAGTCCACTTCTTGATCCTTAGGCTAATGAATGACAAGAATGTTGTAGAGTGGCATCAGCTGCTGAGAAGGCAGAAAACTACTTGTTAACCAGTGTAAGAAATTCCCACTCAGACCTGGAATATTGTCGTCTTCTTAGGTTTAAAATTTTTTCCCAAGTGAGGAGCGCCTCTGCCCGGCCGCCCCGTCTGGGAAGTAAGGAGTGCCTCTGCGCAGCAGCCCCTTCTGGGAAGTGAGGAGCGCCTCTGCCCGGCTGCCCCATCTGGGAGGTCTACCACAGAGGCCAGAAGCAATGTGGGGGCTGGACGTGGTGGCTCACGACTGTAGTCCCCGTACTTTGGGAGGCCGAGGCGGGTTGATCACTTGAAGCTAGGAGTTAGAGACCAGCCTAGCCAACATGGCGAAACATATGAAAAATACAACTGACAAACCAACCAACCAACCAAGCGACAACAAAACAGGTCTACCCTGGAGTCATACTCTAATTTTTTCTATTTTCCTCCCTTTCTAATCCTTTATCCCACTTTCTTTTTCTTCCTCTTCCTTCTCCTTCTTCTTTGTCAAATAGAGGATTGAGTTATTATCATTGATCCATAAAGGTCCCTCTCTCATTTATTTTCTTTAATTCCCACCCCCCATTTCTATTCCCCGTCTTCCCATGTGCAACCTTCCTAATATGTTTGATATGCATCTTTGTTTGTATGTACTTTTAGAAAATGTTTATTGTTTTGTGTGCAAAAAAAGACTGTCTTTTCTTTATAAAAAAATAAATAAAAATAAAATAAAATAAAATTTTTTCCCAGTAACCTTCCATCAGGCAAGAAATAGTTTCAGATTAAAACTACACAGAATTGATGAAGTAAACCCATATTACAAGATAGAAAGTTACCCCATTTACCTGATAATGTTCATTGTCTATTTGATCTACGACATAAACTTGGCTCTTTACTTTCTTCTCTGCTTAAACAAAATCAGTGATTTCTTTCAAGGCTCCATTCTGGGCTGGGCGCAGTGGCTTATACGTGTAATCCCAGCCCTTTGGGAGGCTGAGGCGAGAGGATCACTTAAGGTCAGGAGTTCGAGACCAGCCTGGCCAATATGACAAACCCCATCTCTACTAAAAATACAAAAATTAGCCGGGTGTGGTGGCACACACCTGTAGTCCCAGCTACTTGGGAGGGTGAGGCAGGAGAATCGCTTGAACCCGGGAGGTGGAGGCTGCAGTGAGCCAAGATCGTGCCACTGTACTCCAGCCTGGGTGACAGAGTGAGACTCTGTCTCAAATAAAGAAAAAAGGCTCCATTCTGTATCCCTAAGAGCCCTATTCTCTCGACTTCCACAAACATTTCTACAACTCTTTTATTTCATACATACTGAATTTTGGGGGCCCAAAAGCCTTCGTGTGAATCCTGGTTCTATTACAAACAGCTGTGTGACCTTGAGCCAAAAATGGTGGTGGGAAATAAAAATAATACCTACTTCATAAGGCTGTAAAGACTTGATAAATTAGGCCAGGCACGGTGGCTCATGGCTGCAATCCTAGCACTTTGGGAAGCTGAGGTGGGAGAATCACTTAAGGCCAGAAGTTCGAGACCAGCCTGGCCAACATGGGGAAACCCTGTCTCTACCAAAAATACAAAAGAGCCAGGTGTGGTGGCAGGCGCCTGTAATCCCAGCTACTCGGGAGGCTGAGGCAGGAGAATCACTTGAACCCAGAAGACGGAGGTTGCAGTGAGCTGAGATCATGCCATTGCACTCCAGCCTGGGCAACAAGAGCAAAACTGTCTCAAAAAAACAAAACAACAAAAACACCAAAAATTAGCCAGGCTTGGTGGCATGTGCCTGTAATTCCGGCTACTGGGGAGGCTGAGGCAGAAGAATCACTTGAACCCTGGAGGCAGAGGTTGCAGTGAGCCACTGCAGCCTGGGCGACAGAGTGAGACTGACTCAAAAAGAAAACTTAATAAATTAGTCTACATAAAATATCTAAAATAGTGTCTGGCACACAGCACCCATAGTAATCATCTCATTTGATATAATCTGATCCTCATAAAACTAAGAAGGTGAAATCTATCTTTTTTTATTTTTAGATGAGAAAAACTTTTAGAGGTAAAAGGACTGAGATCCAAAGACAAATGAATAAAGAGCTTATAAACTTTTTATCTGCACCGTAGTCTCTTTCATGTGTCAACTTTAATGTCATACTGGTCACCAGGAATCAGCTTTCAAAAACAGATTTAAAGACTGGTAGTAACTTTTGTTTTTGAGACACAGTCTCGCACAGTTGCCAGGGCTGGAGTGCAATGGCGTGATCTTGGCTCACTGCAACCTCCGCCTCCCGGGTTCCCGCGATTCTCCTGCCTCAGCCTCTGGAGTTGCTGGGGTTACAGGCGCGCACCACCACATCCGGCAAATTTTCTGTATTTTTTTTTAGTAGAGACAGGGTTTCCCCTTGTTGGCCAGACTGGTCTCGAACTCCTGACCTTGTGATTCACCCACCTTGGCCTCCCAAAGTGCTGGTATTACAGGTGTGAGCCAACTGGTAGTAACTTTCAACAGACAAGATAAAGAACAATACACTATCTATATTGCAGTAATTCTAGTAAAAGTGGACAAATTAAACATGTTCCTTCTTCATTCTCTATTTCCAACCTGTGTTTAAATCACCCTTCACCCTGCAGTCCTTAACCTGTCTCCCATCCAAGCACTAACCAGGCCCAACACTGCTTAGCTTCCAAGATCAGACGAAATCAGGTGCGTTTAGGGTGGTATGGCCATAGATCTTACCCTTTCTATTCTCTCTGCCATAATCTTAGTCCTCCTGCTTTTTAGCTAGCCTCCTGGCATCAAAGCTCACACCTCATCATCTTTCAACATAAACAACCTGAAACATGACTCATTTCACACTCTCCTGGCTCAAAAACCTACTACTCCCTACCACTTACCACATGAAATCCACACTATGATTTCCTTTTTCAAGACAGGGTCTTGTTGCCCAGTGCAGTGGCACAATTTTGGCTCATTGCAGACTCAATCTCTCGCGCTCAAGTGATCCTCCTTGGTCTCAGCAGGGACCACAGGCATGCTTTTGTTGTTTTGTCTGACTTGCTTTTAAAAACTGATTTATCCACAATTATAAGTGAGTTAAACCTACATTTTCACTGCAATATAGGTATCATTATGTATCCACATGTACTTATCTATTCTGCAGATGATGAACATTTAGGTTGTTTTCAATTTCTTACCATTACCAAGAACAACGCTAATGTTTCTTGGTGTCCCTTGGTGCATAACTGCAAAACTTCCTCCTCCATGGTGCTCTTCCAACCATGGCCCACACAAAGACAGACACAAGCATTAAAACTGATAGGCTTTTCCAATCTTTTCAGTCACATGTCTAAAAATCTCTCAACTCATAGGCTTTTCTCTCTGCTCTAGTTTTAATTATCCATTAAATTTTTCTACACACAAAGAATATTTGGAGTTCAAATATTTGTATTTCTTTTCTTTTTGAGACAGTCTTGCTCTGTCACCAGCCTGGAGTGCAGTGACACGATCTTGGCTCACTGCAACCTCCACCTCCCAGGTTCAAGCAATTCTGCTTCAGGGTCTCGAACAGCTGGAATTACAGGAACGCGCCATCACGCCCGGCTAATTTTTGCATTTTTAGTAGAGACGGGGTTTTCAGTATGTTGCCCAGGTTGGTCTCGAACCCCTGGCCTGAAGTGATCTGCCCACCTCAGCCTCCCAAAGTGCTGGGATTACAGGTGTGAACCACCGCACCCAGCCACATGTTTGTATTTCTTTGACATTATTCTTTCCCCAACTACTGCTTAAGTTGGGTGCTCCAATAATTGGCTTTTAATTTTCACATATGGTACAGGTTCCTGTGTGTTACTATACCAAAGGGGGATGCTTAATATCCTAATAATCCTCACAAAGGAGGAAAAAAAACTAAACACATCATCCTAAAAGATCTGAAAGTTATGCATCTTCATGAAGTAAATGCAGATAATACTGCTCCCTAATATTAACTGATTACTTTCTGTACTTGCTGCATTTACTGCTGGCCCACTAAGACATTTACCATAGGCACTCTGTTGCTTTTACTTTTCTTATCCATCTGCGTAGTTGAGAACTACTCTCTCCTGCTCCACAGGCACACTCTCCTCGTTTTCCTACTAACCTGTTTCTGCCTGAACCACACGTTAGTTGGATTCTAGATTAAAGAGAATGTTTTTAAAGATGTTTTTAAGGTTTGGGGAGGGGGAGCAAGCATACTTTAAATTTTGGAATAGCTTTAAAATTTTTTCAAACCTAAGCTTTCATTACTACTTCACTTTTTTTTTTCCCACTTCCAAAGAGCCTTGAGCTTTATCTATATAGAGAACATTAGGGCTTGATGTACAACTGGAAAATTATATATCACATCAAAGGCAGTCAGATAACAGCACTTTATCATGTAACTTTTACTGTATTACAAATAGGCTTATAACAGAAATGTGTTAAGTTAAAACCTAAAACTTACACTCAATTTTTAATTTAAAAAATTTAAATGTAATTTAACATATAAAACCCCTTTAAAGGTACATATCTAAAACTCAACCCACAGGCTTGCTTTCTGTTTTACTTTTAATTATCCATTAGATTTTCTACACATAAACTTTTATGAAGAACTTCAGAGCCCTTAATCCTAATGATCCAAAGAGAAAGGTTTGCTACATAGCTAATAATTATAAATTACAGCACTTTATTTCCTGGACAGTGTTGTGCCTTAGAATAACCAACCACATATACAGAAAATGGCAAAACTACACTCCCAGCCTATAACCCTTCCAATCCATCCCAACAAACCTAGCACTGTCCATCTCAAATGTTAAGTAAATCACCCACTTTACTTTTTTTTTTTTTTTGAGACGGAGTCCCGCTCTGTTGCCCAGGCTGGAATGCAGCGGCACCATCTCGACTAACTGCGACCTCCGCCTCCTGGGTTCCAGTGATTTCTCCTCCCTCACCCTCCCAAGTAGCTGGGATTACATTACAGGTGCCTGCCACCACGCCCGACTAATTTTTGTAATTTTTAGTAGAAATGGGGTTTCGCCATGTTGGGCAAGCTGGTCTCAGAACTCTTTACCTCAGATGATCCGCCCGCCTTGGCCTCCTAATGTGCTGGGATTACGGGCCACCGGCCGCAATCATCCACTTTTAGAACCTGTTGCCAGAAGTGTGGGATAGCTGTACTGTAATTCTAACTAAAGGAGGTATATAAAATCAAGTATCCCTAACTAAAAGATGTTCTAAGAACATCTAACCATTATTCAATTCTTTGGCTGTAATTCATATTGTAAGCTAAATTAGTACTATTTCCAATAATAATGATTTTAACATTTTTGCCTAAGAACATTCTGATTCCTGTGTTTGCTTATACCCAGTATCCAAAATGTTAAACAAGCACTACTTTGTCACTTCTGAGTGCATTTCACTTCAGACTTGAAGCAGCTAGTTTATGTCTATGCCAATTTCGCTTAAAAATACAGAAGACTCTAATATTTTAAAGTTACAGCATTTACAAAATATGTTTTTCATCTTTTTCTCTCATTACAAAAGCAGATGTTATTTCTCGTGGTAAATTCAGAAAACATCAGGGAGGAAACAATGCCAACAACTGAGCAAACATTTTGGGGTATATCTCTATTTTCATGTTTTACGTTGTCCTTTAAAAAACAATCAAACGACATTAGCAGTTTTACAACATTTTCCTTTCCAGCTAAAACTATATACCATTACCATTTTCCCATCATACTCTTCATCTACGATACTGTTTTAAGTAGCTGTACAGATTTCCACTTCCACAACAGAATTAGTAGATTCCCAAAACTTGAATATTTAATTTAAAAAAATTCTTAATAACTGATATTAAATTTATACACACAAATCTGACACACTACTCCCTTAGGATAAATTCCTGTACGCAGTCTTTCCATTTTAAGCCTATTATACTATGAAGGAGTCTGAATCAAGATCTAAAAGCTCCGAGAGTTCGACACCAACCTGGGCCACATAGTGAGAACACGTCTCTACAGACGATCAAAAAATTAGCTTGGTGTGGTGGCGAGCGCCTGTGATCTCAGCTACCCAGGGGGCTGAGGTGGGAGGATTACCTAAGCCTGGGAGGTCGAGGCTGCTGTGAGCCGTGAGCCACTGATCACACCACTGCACTCCAGTCTGGGCAACAGAGCGATCCTGTTTCAGAGAAAAAAAAGATCCAAGTCCTCTGCAGACCACACTGACAGCACTGCTACTATTTGCAACCTATCTGGGCTTTAACCTTCTCTTCTATAAAATTAGGGACTTGAACTACGTGATGCTCCTAAAATGTGACACCATCGTTGCACTCCTCAGTAAAAACCATTAACTGACTTGTAATATTAGCGTTTACAAACTCTAAAAGCATTAGTAAGAAAATTAGTATGTTTAAAGACTAAAACAAATGCACAGATCAAGGGTAGTTAAATCCTTCCAAGTTAGTTCAAAATGTCATATAAAAGCTGTACATGGCTGAAAAATATATAAAGATGATAAAGCGAAACTTCTCTGGGTAAAGTACAAAGTAATGTTCTAAGTATATACTGTTAAGTGCAAAGGAAGAAATACAAATTTAAAGCACTTCAACACACACATCTGGCTAAATGATCTTTTCCAAATCTTACATAACCAAGAAACTTCATGTAGTATTTTAATGTTGTTTAATTTCGAGTTTGCAAAAACGTTCTATTTAAGTGGAAAAGGCATCATCCAGAGCGTTTTTGCAACGCAAATGTCAAGCTTTTCTTGGTTTTTAAAACAATACTGTGAAAAACGTCGACAGACTGCGTAGATGACTGAGCCATTAGTAAAGAAATGTTTTTAAAGGGAAATTTTAAGCATTTATTAAAATAGCCTGAAACGTCATTTTTGTCCGCATAGTCAATTGTTTAGATTTCCCTGGGAGAAAAATGTATTTTACCAACTATTCAGAAATCTTAAGCCAAGGTTTAAAACACAAAACGCAGTATCAATACAAAATCTCGTGACCCCCACCTACGAAATCAACGATTCTTCACATTATTCCAGCGCACCCGAAAGACTAGCCATTTCAGAACCACCATAACCGTTCTAGAAATGTCTGGCTGAAAAACTGTAACTGATCCAATAGGAATATTCCACAGAATAGGGCCACAGAGCAGGATAAACACCTAGGGGATATTCATCCACGGTAAATGCAGAACACAGAACACGGCACAGAGCTCGAAATGCAAAGAACGATGCGGCGACTACACCACGGTACTCCAAAACCCTTTGTCTGGAAACCGGAAGGTCCCACACCACACGATCCTCTCTGGAGGAACCTGAACTAATACTATTTTGATAAAGAGAAAAAGGATGTGAGGTGACTGACTAAACAAGCGCAAATCACCCGCCTCGCACCGTACTGCAGGCGGCTTGTTCCACGACGCAGTACGAAAAACAAGCGTTAACGTTTCATTTTTCGGCCATTTTTACGCGATGGGGGGCGGGGAGGAATCGTTTCTGATGTCCAGCTAAAGCCGCGCGCGCGCGGGCCGTGAGTCTTAGGGGGCGCTCTGAGGCGATGGGCGAGGAGCGGCGTGAAGGCCGAGACACCGGGAAAAGAAAGAAACGCTGCTCAAACAGCAGGCTCTTCGCAGTCTGCGAAGTCCTCCATTTTGGGGAACATTTTCAGAGAAAAAAAGGCGAACGGGTTATTTGGGACTGGCGCTACCCAAGGACTTAGCTATCTTAACCATCCTCCCCAAACGGCAGGCCCCCAATAGACAGTCTGTCCCTCAGGCCTCGAGCGAGCTCCTCCCTCCCCCTCAGCGCCGCGGCCCGCGTGTAACGGGCTAGTCGTCCCGCCCCCGCCCACAACGAGCCCAGGACGCGCAGGAAGCTCGGCCGGTCAGCGCACCTCTTCAACCAAAATCTCCCGCCGCACCCTGGGCCCTTGGCCGGCCGCGTGTTTCCCTCCCGGACCGCTCACCTCCGGCGCCCGAGAAGGCTGGTTGCGCCGCCACTGCGCTCCTAACATGGCGGCCGCCGATCAGGCGGCTCACATACGCAACGCGGAGGGAGGCAGAGCGGGAGCGAGCAAGAAAGGCGCGCCGCCGGCTCCCCGCAGCCCCTGTAGCCGTCGTTGTCCCCTCCCGGCGGACACGGAGAGCCCCAAGCCACCCCACCCCGACTCTTACCCGCTTCACGCCTACCTTAGGGAAAGGGAGAGGGAAAAGGAGAGGTACCTCTCTCCCAGCGAGCGGGACGCGGAGACTCCCACAATCCCCCGCAGCAACAGCGCTGGCGAGAGGTGGCGGCAGCGGCTGCAGCCCAAGAACAAACCCACTCTCGCGAGAGAGCTCGCCCCCACCCCCTCGATCCAGTTCGGCGCGCGCCAGGCCCCTCCCCCTACTCGGCGCGCGCACCTTGCTCGCGCCCTCGCCTGCGGTCGTTGTTCTTTAATCCCGGAGATCCTTCTCCGTCATCCAGCTGAGGCGGGAAATGGAGGAACAGCCGTGGCTTACGAGTTCGAGTCCCATTCCCGAAAAGGCTGTTTGTCAACCTCCTGAATAGCATAATACAAAATTTAAATAGGGTAGCGTTAGAAGCGATTCGCGAGAGTCCCTGACTTAGACCCGACTTTTATGCTCTCTGGTTGTTCTGTTTGCCAAGGAATGGTGGAAAGCGCCAGATACTGGGGCCGCAAAGGAAAGACGATACCATTTTGGCTGGTTTTTATTTAGGTATGTTTATTTATTTATAAACTGTGTCGCCCAGGTTGGAGTGCGCTGGCGTTATCACGGATCATTGCAGCCTCGAACTCCTATCCTCAAGGGATCCTCCCACCTCAGCCTCCCCAGTAGCTGGGACTACAGGCTCGCACCACCATGCCCAGCTAATTTTTTTATTTTTATTTTTTCCGTAGAGACGGTGTCTCGTTATTTTGCCTAGGCTGGTCTGGAACTCTTTGGCTCAAGCAGTGCTCCCGCCTCCACCTCTCAGCATTGGATTAAGGGCGTGAGCCTCCACGCCCAGCCAACTGTTTTTTGTTTGTTTGTTTCTTTGTTTTTTTGAGACGGAGTCTCGCTGTCACCCAGGCTGAAGTGCAGTGGCGCGATCTCGACTCACTGCAAACTCCGCCTCCCGGGTTCACGCCATTCTCCTGCCTCAGCATCCCGAGTAGCTGGGACTACAGGCGCCCGCCACCACGCCTGGCTAATTTCTTTTTGTATTTTTAATAGAGGCGGGGTTTCACCGTGTTAGCCAGGATGGTCTCGATCTCCTGACCTCGTGATCCGCCCGCCTCGGCCTCCCAAAGTGGCCAGCTGGTTTTTAAAATCAGGAATTCTGTGCAGGAGGGTCGTTGAGGCGGAGGACTGCGAGCCTTTTCCTTCGGAAAGACCACCGCCGCCTTTCGGTGAATTTGACTGAATGCAGTACACTCTTGGGACTGAGGTACTGGTTAGGTACCCGGGTTGGCGGGATTTGAGCTCGGCCTTCAGAGGCTTAAGTAAATTGTTTGGAGACCTAATCTGGCTGCAACTCTGTCCCCAACCATCCTTGCAGAACTCCGCATCTGGAGAGTTGGGAATTTTCCAGCACAGTTAATGATTATAATATGGAGTGCTTTCTATAGGGCGGGCAATGCAATAAGCAGTTTACACATAACCCTACAATAACCTTGAGAGGCGGCTACTGTGGGATACCATTTGATAGATCACAAAACTGAGACATTAAAAGGTTATGTAATTTGAGGCACAGTAGATCTCGCCTGTAATCCCAGCACTTTTGGAGACCTTGGCGGGTGGATCACTTGAGTTCAAGAGTTCCAGACCAGCCTGGGCATCGTGGCGAAACCCCGTCTCTACTATAATAATAATAATAATAATAATAATAATACAAAGTTAGCTGGGCGTGGTGGTGTACGCCTGTGGTCCCAGCTACTCACCTGGTACGGAGGATGGGGCTGAGGATCGTTTGAGCCAGAGGCGGAGGTTGCCATGAGCCTAGTGCATCACTGCACACTCCAGCCTGGGCTACAGAGTCAGACACTGTCTCAAAAAAAAAAGGTTACGTAATTCAATAAAGTGAAAAAGCTAGTCAGTGGAGTCTTGATGCCTCAACGAGGCACTACCTGAAATGGCATAGCCATAAAAATGAAGTTACTTGGCTAGGCACGGTAACTCATGCCTGTAATCCCAGCACTTTGGAAACCCGAGGCAGGCGGATCACCTGAGGTCGAGAGTCCGAGACTAGCCTGACCAACATGGAGAAACCCCGTCTCTACTCAAAATACAAAAATTAACCGGGCATGGTGGTGCATGCCAGTAATCCCAGCTACTTGGGAGGCTGAGGCCAGAGAATCGCTTGAATCCGGGAGGCGGAGGTTGTGGTGAGCCAAGATCGCGCCATTGCACGCCAGCCTGGGCAACAAGAGCAAAACTCCGTTTCAAAAAAAAAATGAAGTTACCATCTCAGGACAGGGTAAATTGCTTTATCTACAAAATAAGTAGTAAGCCACTGATTCACAATATTACTTTATCTCAATCTAATTTAGTCAGTGATACAAGAAATATTTCTTGAGTACCTACTGCATCAATATATTAGGCCTCAGACAAAGAGCAGGAAAGGAGACAAAGGCACTGCCCTCATAGAGCTTACACTTTATGCAGACATTGAACCAATAAATATGTATTTGAGATGAGTGAATAATTTGAGGGGATGGGAAGCTTTCCTGAGAAACTGAGGTTTGAGCTAATATCTGACGAGTACGCAATTAACTAGGTGAAGGGAATAAAGCATCCCCAGGCAGAGGGATCAGAATGTGTGAAAACTCTGAGGTAGACTTTGGGAAACTGCAGATTTTTTTGGTGTGTTGTTTATTTTTGGAGATAGGGTCTTGCTCTGTTGCTCAGGCTGGAGTGCAGTGGTGTGACCATGGCTCACTGCAACCTCTACCTCCTGGGTTCAAGCAATCCTCCCGCCTCAGCCTCCTGTGCATAGACATTTAAAAGGGCTGGAGATGTAGGAAAGGGCCATTTCCCTGGGGTTACAAATTCAAATGCAGAATCTAAGATAAACTGGGTAATACAAGTCCTATTTAATACCATCCAACGCAAGTTCAGTTGGGGACACATGAATTTTAAGGTAAGGAGTGGTATATATGGGTCTTGAGCCCAGGGAAAGATTGTGGGTTAGTGACAAATTTACAAGTTAATGCTGTAAATGAAGTAACAGGAGTTGAAAAATAAACTTAAAGCCAGGCGCAGTGGTTCACACCTGTAATCCCAGCACTTTGGAAGGCTAAAGTGGGCCGATTGCTTGAGGCCAGAAAGTTCAAGACCATCATAGGCAACATGGTGAAACCATGTCTCTACAAAAAATACAAAAATTAGCCGGGCATGGTGGCATACGCACCTGTAGTCCCAGCTACCCAGCTACTCCGGGGCAGGGGTAGACAGGGTCAGGGGTGGCTGATGTGGAAGGATCGATTGAACCTGGGAGGGGGTGGCACTGCACTCCAGCTAGGCAACAGAGCAGGACACTGTTAAAAAAAAAAAAAAAAAAAGAGCGGCCAGGCATGGTGGCTCACGCCTATAATCGCAGAATTTTGGGAGGCGGATCATTTGAGGTCAGGAGTTCAAGACCAGTCTGGCCAACATGGTGAAACCCCGTCTCTACCAAAAATATGAAAAATTAGCTGGGTGTGGTGGCGCTCGCCTGTAATCCCAGCTACTTGGGAGGCTGAGGTTGCAGTGAGCCATGATCACACCATTGCACTCCAGCCTGATCAACAGAGCAAGACTCTGTCTCAAAAAAAAAAAAAAAAAAAGAAGCTTAAGTGGATGCAGTGAAAAAAGAGGCCTGAGCACCAATCCTTGAGGAACTTTAATCAAGTATAGCAAAGGAAACTTAGTGGACAGAGGTAGGGGGAGAAAAGCAAATATATGTATATGTGAGGGGAAGGCAGAGGAAGGAAAGCACAGAAATTGTGTTGCCTTGAAAAGAACAACAAAAAAATACTTCAAGGACAAAGTGATCAACAGGGTCAAATGCTACCAAGAGGTCAAGATGAAGACCAATGACATCTACAAGATTTAGCAACATGGATATCAGTGGTAACATTGAGAGTTGCTTCCACTAAAGCGTGAAATAGACTGGAAGGGCTGAATATGGGAAGAAGGAAGACAAAAACTGCTCAATGCAGAAAATTTTGGCTATGAAGAGATTAGAGGAGAGAAAGCAGGATTAAGGGTTTTTTGTTTTACTACGTGAAGGACTTGAGCACAACTAACTGGCAGTAAGGATATCTTAGTGAAGGAATTGTTGGAAAGACAAGGAGATGGCATAATCCATAACAGAGATTCCTGAAAGGATAGGGAAGCAAGATAATTTCCTTTACAGTAACAGGAGGTATGGAGCAGACAGTGCTGAAATTTCATTAGATTGGTAGAAGGAAGACATGGACATTATAGTCAGGTAACATTAATTTTCTCTGTGAGAAATTCTTCTGTTGAGAGCTGGAGCTGCAAGAAGGAAATTTATATATTTATGTATTTTTTATCATATATATATAAATTTAGAGACAGGGTATATATTTAGAGATGGGGTCTTGCTCTTTGACCCAGGATGGAGTGCAGTAGCTTGATTGTGGCTCACTGTAGCCTGTAATTCCTGGGCTATATAAGCTATCCTCCTTCCTCAGCCTCCCAAGTACTGGGACTTACAGGTGTGTGCCACAACGCCCAGGCAAGGAAAACGTTTAAATAGCCATTGTGAAAGTGGAACTGCAATCTTACATATGTATGTTATGTTCTGTTTTTCAAAGGTTTGAGCAAAGCTTACAAAATGTGATTCACATCTTTGAGGCCAATCATTTGACAGGCTTGGAAAAGGAATTTGGTAGGACTCATCAAGGGCTGGGGCTTCCCTCATGATGTTGGCCAGGTGTGATGGCTCATGCCTGTAATCCCAGCACTTTGGGAGGCCGAGGCAGGCAAATCACAAAGTCAGGAGTTCAAGACCAACCTGGCCAACATGGTGAAACCATGTCTCTACTAAAAATACAAAAAATTAGCTGGGTGTGGCCGGGCGCGGTGGCTCATGCCTGTAATCCCAGCACTTTGGGAGGCCGAGGCGGGTGGATCACAAGGTCAGGAGATCGAGACCATCCTGTCTGACATGGTGAAACCCCGTCTCTACTAAAAATACAAAAAAAATTAGCTGGGTGTGGTGGCAGGCACCTGTAGTCCCAGCTACTCAGGAGGTTGAGGCAGGAGAATGGCCTGAACCCAGGAGGCGGAGCTTGCAGTGAGCTGAGATTGCGCCATTGCACTCCAGCCTGGGCAACAGAGACTAACAAAACAAACAAAAAAAAGAGATGATGTTTAAACCCACCATGTAGCTAGCTTTGGAAAGACAAAATTTGTTTGGAGGGAATCCTACTTTTCAGTGACTCTTGAGTCTTCCACTCAAAAGCTGATCTGCTTTCTACTCTGCAAGTCTGATTCCAACTGATCTTGTTCTCAACTCTTAGATGAAACAACAGCCTCTGGTCCTTTGGCAGACAGAAACATGACTGCCTATCAAATCTCAGTTCAGATACACACCTACCCGTGTTTGCATAAGGTTCTAATGCCATCTGGTGATTGTGCAGAGAAAGTCAAACTTTTTCAACGGAGTAATTATTTATTGAGGAACTTAGTGATGATGTGGGAGATTCAAAAGAAATATAACAGGTGCTTAGGGGCTTATCAGCAAAAAGACACAAAGGAAACAAGTTTGGTTTTTGTTGGTTTGTTTGTTTTTTGAGACAGGGTCTCGTGTTTCCCAGGCTGGAGTGCAGTAGTGCCATCTTGGCTCACTGTAGCCTTGATTTCCTGGGCTCAAGTGTTCCTCCACCTCAGCCTCCGAGTACCTGGGACTAGAGAAGTGCACTGCCAAACCCAGCTAATTTTTTTTTGTGGTATTTTTTGTAGAGACGGGGTTTCATTATGTTGCCTAGGCTGGTGTCGAACTCCTGGGCTTATGTGATCTGGCTGCCTTGGCCTCCCAAAGTACTGAGATTGGAGGTGTGAGCCACCATGTCCCGCCACCAAAATTAATGCAAGATTTCATTCATCAAATGCCTATTTCATGAAGGACATTCTACAGTGATGGAAAAGACAAAATTCCAGCCCTTAGGATCTTGGTTTGATGGAGATTGACAAGGAGTTTGACCTCAAAGTGGGCCTGTTTGTGAGCAGGGATGGGTAAAAAGCTGTATTCACTTTTGGGTGTGGGAGTGGGTGTGCATCCGGAATGGTAAAGAATGGGGCCTTTCAAAGCAAGAATTGCTGGTGAGACTTTGAAAGGTCTAAGTGACAAGTTTGGTACAGCTTAATGATGAAACTTTTTTTTTTTGAGATGGAGTTTTGCTCTTGTTGCCCAGGCTAGTGTGCAATGGCGCGATCTCGGCTCATGGCAACCTCCGTCCCCGGGGTTCAGGCGATTCTCCTGCCTTAGCCTTCTGAGTAGCTAGGATTACAGGTGTGCGCCAACATGTCCAGCTAAGTTTTGTACTTTTAGTAGAGACGGGGTTTCGCCACACTGGCCAGGCTGGTCTCGAACTCCTGACCTCAGGTGATCCACCCGCCTTGGCCTCCCAAAGTGGTAGGATTACAGGCGTGAACCTCCTCTCCCAGCCCTGTAATGAAACTTTCAATGTCAGAATAGAGTATGGATTTGAGATTATAATGAGGACCTTTTCCAATTTTGAGTAGAGGAAAAAGCCAGAAAAGATTGGGGGCATATATTTTGACACCACAAAATCCATTAAAATATATTACGTGAATATGAGGAGTCCTGTCATCAATGACATTATTTTTCCTGAAATTTCTTTTGATGAGAAAATTAAACTTGACAAAGGTAAAAGTCCTAAAAGATGACAAAATGGAATTCATACCTTTGAGGTCAACCATTTGATATTCAGCAGCCGACTAATATTTGAGAGACTATTTGTTACTATTGTATACTAGGCACTTGCCAGTACATAATAGTAAACAAAATAAAAGGTCTCTGCTCTCATGGAGCTCAGAAGTCTAGTAGAATAGACCACTATTTACATGCTCTACTAAGCAGTTGATAACACATTGTAATTACCATTATGCCTCCCAAAGTGCTGGGATTACAGGCGTAAGCCACTGTGCCTGACCAACGTACCATTATTCCTATTTCACATAAGATATCAAGAAGCTTGTCCATAGAGGTCTATAGAAATAAATAATAAAATTAAAAAGTCCAGGCACAGTGGCTCACACCTGTAATCATAGCACTTTGGGAGACCGAGATGGGAGGATTACTTGAGGGCAGTTAGAGACCAGCCTGATCAACACAGTGAGACCCCATCTCTGTTTAATAATAAATAAATAAATAAATAGCTTTTAAAAAGAAGATTGCCTATGATCTTGCGGCTAGAGACAAATGCAGAGCTTTTGAATGTTATGCTGTCTGCAGCAGAGTTGACACCTCAGAAATCTACTGGGACAGTTTTAATGCCCTGGAACCAGGTCATTTTTTAAGGCTATTTAAAAACAGAAAACTTAACCAGTAGCTGCTCTTCTAGCAGTGGCAAGAGGATGGGGTCAGGTCTTACAAAGGAGTTTTTGAAGAGGTTATACATATATGAATTTCAAAACTCTGTCTTTTGAGAGTTTAATTATAATGTGTCCTGGTCAAGATATCTTTAATATATTTGGGGTTCTTGGATCTGGATATTCATTTGACTCTCTAGATTGGGGAAGTTTCCTTTAAGTAAACTTTCTGCTCTTTATTCTGCTCTTTCTGAAATACCCAAAGTGCATATATGGGTTCACCTGATGGTGTCCCACAGGCTTTCTTCACTTTTTCATTTTTTTGTTCCTCTGACTAATTTCAAGTGACCTGTCTCAAGTTCATTGATTTTTTTTTTGTCTGTTGTTGAAACGTCTGTGGAATTTTCCAATTTAGTCATTGTGTTCTCTAGCTCCAGAATTTGGTTTTTTAATGATTTCTCTTTGTTGAACTTCATATTGTTCATGTCTTGTTTTCCTGATCTCATTTAATTCTCTTTTCTTTTGAGATAGAGTTTCGTTCTTATTGCCCAGGCTGAAGTGCAATGGCGCAATCTTGGCTCATTGCAACCTCCACCTCCCAGGTTCAAGCAATTCTCCTGTCTCAGCCTCCCAAGTAACTCGGATTACAGGCCTGTGCCACCAGCAGAGCGAGATTCTGTCTCAAATAAAAATTTTAAAAATGTCTTGAAATTCTTATTCTGGCCCATAGTTTCTTCAAGACACAACAGGGCAAGCATTGAGGAATTTTAATAAAAAGTGATAAATCATATCATGGGGCAAGGGATTAGAATGTGACATTCATTAAGGCTTTCCAGAGGAATATTTTTAAAAAATCTAAAAGACTATGTTTTGTTCTGTTAGGACAAACAGAACCCACTGCACAGTACAGCAAGAGCAGCCAAGATGTTGACCGTCTGAAACAGGTATTTGGCATTTGAAATAGTTGTAAGAATCTGTAAGTAAGGCATTTGAGTAGTTCCTTCAAGATGTTAGATTGAACGAGGTTGATGATTAAAGAAGCACAAATTTACAAGACTTGAGGGCACTATACATGAAAGCTCCTAAACCAAACACTACTTTTGGAGCCAGATTCATTCAACACCACACAAGTTCTTGTGTGACTGTGACTTTGGGCAAGTAACATGTACCTTGTAGGGCTGTTGAAAAAAGAGATGTGTTAAATGTATTTAACATGGTCAACATGTAGTAAACAGTGTTGATATTCTATGGCGCCACATGTCCCAAAGTGTACCCTAATGTAATGACAAAAATCATAGATTCAAAGATTTTATTTTTTATAGAACCCCAGAATAATAATATATTATAATTACACACTTCAATCTGGGTATAAGTTATATCCTGGCAGCTACTTACCAATATGCCTGCTTGTAAGAGAGGTTCTGCAAGTTATAATTTACACACAAAGATGTTTCACAAATTTTCTCAAATATAAAGATATTTACAGATTACTGAAATAAGTAACAAAAGCCTACACATGTGTTTTAGTTAACAGATGTCTGAAATCTAAATAGCAAGTCTCTGCAAATCCATTATTTTCTTTTTTTTTTTTCTTTGAGACAGTCTCGGTCTGTCACCCAGGCTGGAGTGCAGTGGCACGATCTCAGCTCACTGCAACCTCTGCCTTCCAAGTTCAAGCGATTCTCGTGCCTCAGCCACCCAAATAGTTGGGATTACAGGCATGCACCACCACACCCAGCTAATTTTTGTATATTTTTCTTTTGTAGAGATGGGGTTTCACCATGTTGGCCATGCTGGTCCTGTCCTGGCCTCAAGTGATCCACCCACCTCAGCCTCTCAGTGTTGGGATTATAGGCAACCACGCCTGGCGAAATCCATTATCATCACTTAATGTTTAAAGGTTACATTTAGTTTCCTATAGGTTATATTGTTAGGGTCTACTAGCAAATGATTTGGTAACCTGACACCTTTGTATTCATGTCCAAAAAAATTCTTTTACAAGAACAAAAATGGTACTCTTAGCCTCACTCACTGGAGTATTACTGAAAAGCATGATATTCTTACTCTATTTTGGGAACATTATGACAGAGGTTATTATTACCAACTGTCAGTAGAACTGAGGCTTCTTGAGTAAAGGGGATTGAGGTAAACCTTTGGAAGATGGTAAATACATTTCAAGACATAACATGGCACCTGTGTCTAGCTCTATGGTACAACATGGTACTATGACATATAATGGGTTGCCAGACAGGGAAGGCAGCTTCTCTACAACTGAGCTGAGATCTCAAAATAGACAATGTCAAGATGGAACCAGAAGAGAAAAACAGCATGTGTAGACAGGTAGTGACAAAAGGCTAATTAAGGACTGAAAGAAACCAGCGTGGCCAACAAGGGAATCTACGGGTGATAAAGATAAGAGGGTAAGGCCGGGCGCGGTGGCTCACGCTTGTAATCCCAGCACTTTGGGAGGCCGAGGCGGGCGGATCACGAGGTCAGGAGATCGAGACCACAGTGAAACCCCGTCTCTACTAAAAATACAAAAAATTAGCCGGGCGTGGTGGTGGGTGCCTGTAGTCCCAGCTACTCGGAGAGGCTGAGGCAGGAGAATGGCGTGAACCCGGGAGGCGGAGCTTGCAGTGAGCCGAGATTGCGCCACTGGCACTCCAGCCTGGGCGACAGAGCGAGACTCCGTCTCAAAAAAAAAAAAAAAAAAAAAAAA